>NW_020799685.1:0-18502 GCF_003590095.1 Trichoplusia ni | reverse complement strand
GTGGTCATGGCTATTTGTTTTCAGCCTAGTTTTACGGAATCCTTGGCGTCGTGAATCCGACTCACATTCGACAATATTTGCTATAGTTTTGTCTTAAAAATGAAGACAAAAATAAACTCTTATCATTGATAAATCGAAACACGATTCAAATTTTCAAAAATAGAGTCACAGTATATTTATTTACAGATACGATATTACGTCAACGTAACCGAAGAAAATAGATTCTGTTTACTCAAAAAACAGGTGCCTTTGAGTACAAAGCACTACTCGTTTTGATCCCAAGTGGCATTAGCAGATAACGCATATCGTATGCGTATCGGGTGAAAGCATGGGAATACAGATTTCCATCCTGTGGTGGTTCGCGACTCGAATTTCAAAGGGTTTTTTCGACACGACCTATTTCGCGAATTATAGTAGTGAGACGTGCATCGTCTCAAATGTTACGTGAATTTGATATTTCAAATAAATCGACGGTTTTTGTTTGTTTTAATCCAAAGCTAAGCAATGATCGAAAATGTTGACCCTGGGAACAGCAAAAAAGTTTAATAAAATAGGTTAATTAATCTACTAAGATATTTTTGGTAACCACTATCTGGTGGTGACTACTTATCTTAATAAGTATCCAATTCAGAAACAAAAATAAAATATTCCTGATATGCATAGCACAGTTTAGGTTTTCCGCACCCATATGATACACTGCAGTCGTGAGAGCAAGACAGTTGAAAGGAGAACGGCAGGTTTGTATGGGCGTTTCGTACCGCTAAAAATATTCGTGTTTTGGGATAGTTTTTGTTTTAATAATAGTTTATATGACAGACAAGCTTTGTTTAAATTCATACATTTTTAGAACTTGGGCCGTAAAATTATAACCAGTTTTCTTATTTTGAGGTTAAATCTTTGTTTGAAATCTTTGTTGTGGCTAACATAAAAATACTGAAAACAAAAATCGATACTATTTAACGTTTGTAACGGTCAAATATTTACAATTGAAATATGTTTTAGTAATATATCGCATTTGGTTGTCTTTTACATAGCTTTCAGAAGCTACAGTGCCACAAAGCAGAATCGCTTCTTTTTAGTTTTACTGTTATCAGTCAATTTAATTTTCTTATGCGTATAAGCATCAATATAAAGCATCAAAATACGTTACACATACACCATTAAGGAAGTGAAGCTGTAAATAAAATTTTAATTGCGAAACACTGGTCGACGTCAACAAAAAAGAACAGCCTATTCTAATTTCAATTTGCTTTGGGCGTCACACAATATTTCTTTCGGTAATTGGATGGGATGCGAGTGAGTAATAAAATTGTAATTAAAAATTAACTATTTTATACAAGTTGAGCCTCCCTGAGGGTGCATACTAAGTAGGCAGATAGTACGCACGTTTGTTTACTAAACTACAATAAACTATTTGAATTTATATCCTTGTTACACCGCATTTTATTGGGCTCATAATGGAATTACGTGATGTTGTACTTACCTTTTAAAAGTGCAGGGAATCATGTTATAAAATCATATAATACCAAATACTATCATAAATTATGTGTGTGCAAAGAGTCGTTGCAAAAAGTCTATAAACGAATGTACAGTCATAACTAATGTACTATGTTGCTGTTAATTATTTTCATAAACTATTCTTGCTATTCATATTTCAGCATCACAAAATGTGGCCACTTTTCGTAATTTGAGAAAAGCCTAGTAATAATTTATTTTTGGTGTAAAGTGTTTGGCATGGTCGACTCATGATTAGACGATGTAAATTTTCAATACAAAAATAATAACATTGACTTCATTAATTCAGAATATTACATGTTCAACTAACGCACCACCTACATTTAATCACTCAATCACCATTTAAAAAATGACGTCACCTAACCCATTTCTCTATGAACAATAAATCAACCGTTATCCAAAATTAACCCTTCATTACTTACCGAAAAACACGAAGTTTTAATTACTAAATTCGCTAAATAAGTCCACTTACCCCTCCTACCTTTATAAGCCCTAGAGCACATTATAATAAGTTATTACGTCATAATTTATTATTGTGTCATTATAGTGACGAAGTCGCGTGACCACACGTCATAAGTTACTGGTCTTCTTCCCGTTATCAGCTCTTTCCCGTTAATTTTATTAGACCTAGCTGTTGCCCGCGACTTCGTCTGCGTGGTTAGAAATATAAGTTATGACTTTTTCTTCGCTTCCTATTGGTCGCAGCGTGATGAATACATATAGCCTAAACTCCCTCGATTAATGGTATATTCAACACAAAAATATTTTTCAATTTGAACCAGTAGTTTCTGAGATTAGCGCTTTCAAACAACAATCAAACAAACAATTAGTATATACATAGTACATACATAGTATATACATAGTAATTAGTATATACATAGTACAATTAGTATATAGATGCCAACGATATCTTCGCTACGTTTCATCGATTTTTTAATTTCTCGCGCGGAGATTTTAATATTACGATAACTCATTACCTATTAACATTTTGGCGTAGTGTAAAAGGCAATTTTGTTCTATATTACATGCATAATATATCTAACTTATTTATTTGGATAAGGATTAATACTGTATTGTTAAAAAGAGGTTCGTAAGTAACCAATAATTTTACTGTATTAAGAAAACACATAAAAATGGTTATTGTGGGTTATCCTTGGAAGATAGACATATACCACCGCGGACTTTTTTGTAGATCTATTAAAGAGGTACAAACTTGCCATACATTGTTTTGTTGTAACTCGAAAAGGTTTTGGCCAGCGTTCTCGATGAAGCTCTCGAATGGCTTAATTTTTTTCCGACATGTTTAACTAATATCGCTGTAATATCGTCAGTTTACACAAACCTAAACTTATTATACACTAAAACCTTCCTCAAGAATTGCTCTATCTATCGTTGAAAACCGCATAAAAATCCGTTCAGTACTTTTCTAGTTTATCGCGAAACAGACAGACAGACAGACAGACAGACGCGGCGAGGGACTTTGTTTATATATGTAAGGATAAGGATAAGATAAGGATAAGGATAAGATAAGGATGTAAGGATAGCTGTTGCCCGCGACTTCGTTTGCGTGGTTAGAAGATATAAGTTATGACTTTTTCTTCGCTCCTATTGGTCGCAGCGTGATGATATACATATAGCCTAAAACCTCCCTCGATTAATGGTATATTCAACACAAAAATATTTTTTTCAATTTGTACCAGTAGTTTCTGAGATTAGCGCTTTCAAACAAACAATCAAACAAACAATTAGTATATACATAGTACATACATAGTATATACATAGTAATTAGTATATATATAGTACAATTAGTATATAGATGCCAACGATATCTTCGCTACGTTTCATCGATTTTTAATTTCTCGCGCGGAGATTTTAATATTACGATAACTCATTACCTATTAACATTTTTGGCGTAGTGTAAAAGGCAATTTTGTTCTATATTACATGCATAATATATCTAACTTATTTATTTGGATAAGGATTAATACTGTATTGTTAAAAAGAGGTTCGTAAGTAACCAATAATTTTACTGTATTAAGAAAACACATAAAAATGGTTATTGTGGGTTATCCTTGGAAGATAGACATATACCACCGCGGACTTTTTTGTAGATCTATTAAAGAGGTACAAACTCGCCATACATTGTTTTGTTGTAACTCAAAAGGTTTTGGCAGCGTTCTCGATGAAAGCTCTCGAATGGCTTAATTTTTTCCGACATGTTTAACTAATATCGCTGTAATATCGTCAGTTTACACAAAACCTAAACTTATTATACACTAAAACCTTCCTCAAGAATTGCTCTATCTATCGTTGAAAACCGCATAAAAATCCGTTCAGTACTTTTCTAGTTTATCGCGAACAGACAGACAGACAGACAGACAGACGCGGCGGGGACTTTGTTTTATAATATGTAAGGATAAGGATAAGGATAAAGGATAGCTGTTGCCCGCGACTTCGTCTGCGTGGTTAGAAGATATAAGTTATGACTTTTTCTTCGCTCCTATTGGTCGCAGCGTGATGATATACATATAGCCTAAAACCTCCCTCGATTAATGGTATATTCAACACAAAAATATTTTTTCAATTTGAACCAGTAGTTTCTGAGATTAGCGCTTTCAAACAAACAATCAAAAACAATTAGTATATACATAGTACATACATAGTATATACATAGTAATTAGTATATATATAGTACAATTAGTATATAGATGCCAACGATATCTTCGCTACGTTTCATCGATTTTTAATTTCTCGCGCGGAGATTTTAATATTACGATAACTCATTACCTATTAACATTTTTGGCGTAGTGTAAAAGGCAATTTGTTCTATATTACATGCATAATATATCTAACTTATTTATTTGGATAAGGATTACTACTGTATTGTTAAAAAGAGGTTCGTAAGTAACCAATAATTTTACTGTATTAAGAAAACACATAAAAATGGTTATTGTGGGTTATCCTTGGAAGATAGACATATACCACCGCGGACTTTTTTGTAGATCTATTAAAGAGGTACAAACTTGCCATACATTGTTTTGTTGTAACTCGAAAGGTTTTGGCAGCGTTCTCGATGAAAGCTCTCGAATGGCTTAATTTTTTCCGACATGTTTAACTAATATCGCTGTAATATCGTCAGTTTACACAAAACCTAAACTTATTATACACTAAAACCTTCCTCAAGAATTGCTCTATCAATCGTTGAAAACCGCATAAAAATCCGTTCAGTACTTTTCTAGTTTATCGCGAACAGACAGACAGACAGACAGACAGACGCGGCGAGGGTAAGGATAGCTGTTGCCCGCGACTTCGTTTGCGTGGTTAGAAGATATAGTTATGACTTTTTCTTCGCTCCTATTGGTCGCAGCGTGATGATATACATATAGCCTAAAACCTCCCTCGATTAATGGTATATTCAACACAAAAATATTTTTTCAATTTGAACCAGTAGTTTCTGAGATTAGCGCTTTCAAACAAACAATCAAACAAACAATTAGTATATACATAGTACATACATAGTATATACATAGTAATTAGTATATATATAGTACAATTAGTATATAGATGCCAACGATATCTTCGCTACGTTTCATCGATTTTTAATTTCTCGCGCGGAGATTTTAATATTACGATAACTCATTACCTATTAACATTTTTGGCGTAGTGTAAAAGGCAATTTGTTCTATATTACATGCATAATATATCTAACTTATTTATTTGGATAAGGATTAATACTGTATTGTTAAAAAGAGGTTCGTAAGTAACCAATAATTTTACTGTATTAAGAAAACACATAAAAATGGTTATTGTGGGTTATCCTTGGAAGATAGACATATACCACCGCGGACTTTTTTGTAGATCTATTAAAGAGGTACAAACTCGCCATACATTGTTTTGTTGTAACTCAAAAGGTTTTGGCAGCGTTCTCGATGAAAGCTCTCGAATGGCTTAATTTTTTCCGACATGTTTAACTAATATCGCTGTAATATCGTCAGTTTACACAAAACCTAAACTTATTATACACTAAAACCTTCCTCAAGAATTGCTCTATCTATCGTTGAAAACCGCATAAAAATCCGTTCAGTACTTTTCTAGTTTATCGCGAACAGACAGACAGACAGACAGACAGACGCGGCGAGGGACTTTGTTTTATAATATGTAAGGATAAGGATGTAAGGATAGCTGTTGCCCGCGACTTCGTTTGCGTGGTTAGAAGATATAAGTTATGACTTTTTCTTCGCTCCTATTGGTCGCAGCGTGATGATATACATATAGCCTAAAACCTCCCTCGATTAATGGTATATTCAACACAAAAATATTTTTTCAATTTGAACCAGTAGTTTCTGAGATTAGCGCTTTCAAACAAACAATCAAACAAACAATTAGTATATACATAGTACATACATAGTATATACATAGTAATTAGTATATATATAGTACAATTAGTATATAGATGCCAACGATATCTTCGCTACGTTTCATCGATTTTTAATTTCTCGCGCGGAGATTTTAATATTACGATAACTCATTACCTATTTACGTTTTTGGCGTAGTGTAAAAGGCAATTTGTTCTATATTACATGCATGATATATCTAACTTATTTATTTGGATAAGGATTACTACTGTATTGTTAAAAAGAGGTTCGTAAGTAACCAATAATTTTACTGTATTAAGAAAACACATAAAAATGGTTATTGTGGGTTATCCTTGGAAGATAGACATATACCACCGCGGACTTTTTTGTAGATCTATTAAAGAGGTACAAACTTGCCATACATTGTTTTGTTGTAACTCGAAAGGTTTTGGCAGCGTTCTCGATGAAAGCTCTCGAATGGCTTAATTTTTTCCGACATGTTTAACTAATATCGCTGTAATATCGTCAGTTTACACAAAACCTAAACTTATTATACACTAAAACCTTCCTCAAGAATTGCTCTATCTATCGTTGAAAACCGCATAAAAATCCGTTCAGTACTTTTCTAGTTTATCGCGAACAGACAGACAGACAGACAGACAGACGCGGCGAGGGACTTTGTTTTATAATATGTAAGATAAGGATAAGGATAAGGATAAGGATAAGGATGTAAGGATAGCTGTTGCCCGCGACTTCGTTTGCGTGGTTAGAAGATATAAGTTATGACTTTTTCTTCGCTCCTATTGGTCGCAGCGTGATGATATACATATAGCCTAAAACCTCCCTCGATTAATGGTATATTCAACACAAAAATATTTTTTCAATTTGTACCAGTAGTTTCTGAGATTAGCGCTTTCAAACAAACAATCAAACAAACAATTAGTATATACATAGTACATACATAGTATATACATAGTAATTAGTATATATATAGTACAATTAGTATATAGATGCCAACGATATCTTCGCTACGTTTCATCGATTTTTAATTTCTCGCGCGGAGATTTTAATATTACGATAACTCATTACCTATTAACATTTTTGGCGTAGTGTAAAAGGCAATTTTGTTCTATATTACATGCATAATATATCTAACTTATTTATTTGGATAAGGATTATACTGTATTGTTAAAAAGAGGTTCGTAAGTAACCAATAATTTTACTGTATTAAGAAAACACATAAAAATGGTTATTGTGGGTTATCCTTGGAAGATAGACATATACCACCGCGGACTTTTTTGTAGATCTATTAAAGAGGTACAAACTTGCCATACATTGTTTTGTTGTAACTCGAAAGGTTTTGGCAGCGTTCTCGATGAAAGCTCTCGAATGGCTTAATTTTTTCCGACATGTTTAACTAATATCGCTGTAATATCGTCAGTTTACACAAAACCTAAACTTATTATACACTAAAACCTTCCTCAAGAATTGCTCTATCTATCGTTGAAAACCGCATAAAAATCCGTTCAGTACTTTTCTAGTTTATCGCGAACAGACAGACAGACAGACAGACAGACGCGGCGAGGGACTTTGTTTTATAATATGTAAGGATAAGGATAAGGATAAGGATAAGGATAAGGATGTAAGGATAGCTGTTGCCCGCGACTTCGTTTGCGTGGTTAGAAGATATAAGTTATGACTTTTTCTTCGCTCCTATTGGTCGCAGCGTGATGATATACATATAGCCTAAAACCTCCCTCGATTAATGGTATATTCAACACAAAAATATTTTTTCAATTTGTACCAGTAGTTTCTGAGATTAGCGCTTTCAAACAAACAATCAAACAAACAATTAGTATATACATAGTACATACATAGTATATACATAGTAATTAGTATATATATAGTACAATTAGTATATAGATGCCAACGATATCTTCGCTACGTTTCATCGATTTTTAATTTCTCGCGCGGAGATTTTAATATTACGATAACTCATTACCTATTAACATTTTTGGCGTAGTGTAAAAGGCAATTTTGTTCTATATTACATGCATAATATATCTAACTTATTTATTTGGATAAGGATTATACTGTATTGTTAAAAAGAGGTTCGTAAGTAACCAATAATTTTACTGTATTAAGAAAACACATAAAAATGGTTATTGTGGGTTATCCTTGGAAGATAGACATATACCACCGCGGACTTTTTTGTAGATCTATTAAAGAGGTACAAACTTGCCATACATTGTTTTGTTGTAACTCGAAAGGTTTTGGCAGCGTTCTCGATGAAAGCTCTCGAATGGCTTAATTTTTTCCGACATGTTTAACTAATATCGCTGTAATATCGTCAGTTTACACAAAACCTAAACTTATTATACACTAAAACCTTCCTCAAGAATTGCTCTATCAATCGTTGAAAACCGCATAAAAATCCGTTCAGTACTTTTCTAGTTTATCGCGAACAGACAGACAGACAGACAGACAGACGCGGCGAGGGTAAGGATAGCTGTTGCCCGCGACTTCGTTTGCGTGGTTAGAAGATATAAGTTATGACTTTTTCTTCGCTCCTATTGGTCGCAGCGTGATGATATACATATAGCCTAAAACCTCCCTCGATTAATGGTATATTCAACACAAAAATATTTTTTCAATTTGAACCAGTAGTTTCTGAGATTAGCGCTTTCAAACAAACAATCAAACAAACAATTAGTATATACATAGTACATACATAGTATATACATAGTAATTAGTATATATATAGTACAATTAGTATATAGATGCCAACGATATCTTCGCTACGTTTCATCGATTTTTAATTTCTCGCGCGGAGATTTTAATATTACGATAACTCATTACCTATTAACATTTTTGGCGTAGTGTAAAAGGCAATTTTGTTCTATATTACATGCATAATATATCTAACTTATTTATTTGGATAAGGATTAATACTGTATTGTTAAAAAGAGGTTCGTAAGTAACCAATAATTTTACTGTATTAAGAAAACACATAAAAATGGTTATTGTGGGTTATCCTTGGAAGATAGACATATACCACCGCGGACTTTTTTGTAGATCTATTAAAGAGGTACAAACTCGCCATACATTGTTTTGTTGTAACTCAAAAGGTTTTGGCAGCGTTCTCGATGAAAGCTCTCGAATGGCTTAATTTTTTCCGACATGTTTAACTAATATCGCTGTAATATCGTCAGTTTACACAAAACCTAAACTTATTATACACTAAAACCTTCCTCAAGAATTGCTCTATCTATCGTTGAAAACCGCATAAAAATCCGTTCAGTACTTTTCTAGTTTATCGCGAACAGACAGACAGACAGACAGACAGACGCGGCGAGGGACTTTGTTTTATAATATGTAAGGATAAGGATGTAAGGATAGCTGTTGCCCGCGACTTCGTTTGCGTGGTTAGAAGATATAAGTTATGACTTTTTCTTCGCTCCTATTGGTCGCAGCGTGATGATATACATATAGCCTAAAACCTCCCTCGATTAATGGTATATTCAACACAAAAATATTTTTTCAATTTGAACCAGTAGTTTCTGAGATTAGCGCTTTCAAACAAACAATCAAACAAACAATTAGTATATACATAGTACATACATAGTATATACATAGTAATTAGTATATATATAGTACAATTAGTATATAGATGCCAACGATATCTTCGCTACGTTTCATCGATTTTTAATTTCTCGCGCGGAGATTTTAATATTACGATAACTCATTACCTATTTACGTTTTTGGCGTAGTGTAAAAGGCAATTTGTTCTATATTACATGCATGATATATCTAACTTATTTATTTGGATAAGGATTACTACTGTATTGTTAAAAAGAGGTTCGTAAGTAACCAATAATTTTACTGTATTAAGAAAACACATAAAAATGGTTATTGTGGGTTATCCTTGGAAGATAGACATATACCACCGCGGACTTTTTTGTAGATCTATTAAAGAGGTACAAACTTGCCATACATTGTTTTGTTGTAACTCGAAAGGTTTTGGCAGCGTTCTCGATGAAAGCTCTCGAATGGCTTAATTTTTTCCGACATGTTTAACTAATATCGCTGTAATATCGTCAGTTTACACAAAACCTAAACTTATTATACACTAAAACCTTCCTCAAGAATTGCTCTATCAATCGTTGAAAACCGCATAAAAATCCGTTCAGTACTTTTCTAGTTTATCGCGAACAGACAGACAGACAGACAGACAGACGCGGCGAGGGTAAGGATAGCTGTTGCCCGCGACTTCGTTTGCGTGGTTAGAAGATATAAGTTATGACTTTTTCTTCGCTCCTATTGGTCGCAGCGTGATGATATACATATAGCCTAAAACCTCCCTCGATTAATGGTATATTCAACACAAAAATATTTTTTCAATTTGAACCAGTAGTTTCTGAGATTAGCGCTTTCAAACAAACAATCAAACAAACAATTAGTATATACATAGTACATACATAGTATATACATAGTAATTAGTATATATATAGTACAATTAGTATATAGATGCCAACGATATCTTCGCTACGTTTCATCGATTTTTAATTTCTCGCGCGGAGATTTTAATATTACGATAACTCATTACCTATTAACATTTTTGGCGTAGTGTAAAAGGCAATTTTGTTCTATATTACATGCATAATATATCTAACTTATTTATTTGGATAAGGATTAATACTGTATTGTTAAAAAGAGGTTCGTAAGTAACCAATAATTTTACTGTATTAAGAAAACACATAAAAATGGTTATTGTGGGTTATCCTTGGAAGATAGACATATACCACCGCGGACTTTTTTGTAGATCTATTAAAGAGGTACAAACTCGCCATACATTGTTTTGTTTGTAACTCAAAAGGTTTTGGCAGCGTTCTCGATGAAAGCTCTCGAATGGCTTAATTTTTTCCGACATGTTTAACTATATCGCTGTAATATCGTCAGTTTACACAAAACCTAAACTTATTATACACTAAAACCTTCCTCAAGAATTGCTCTATCTATCGTTGAAAACCGCATAAAAATCCGTTCAGTACTTTTCTAGTTTATCGCGAACAGACAGACAGACAGACAGACAGACGCGGCGAGGGACTTTGTTTTATAATATGTAAGGATAAGGATGTAAGGATAGCTGTTGCCCGCGACTTCGTTTGCGTGGTTAGAAGATATAAGTTATGACTTTTCTTCGCTCCTATTGGTCGCAGCGTGATGATATACATATAGCCTAAAACCTCCCTCGATTAATGGTATATTCAACACAAAAATATTTTTCAATTTGAACCAGTAGTTTCTGAGATTAGCGCTTTCAAACAAACAATCAAACAAACAATTAGTATATACATAGTACATACATAGTATATACATAGTAATTAGTATATATATAGTACAATTAGTATATAGATGCCAACGATATCTTCGCTACGTTTCATCGATTTTTAATTTCTCGCGCGGAGATTTTAATATTACGATAACTCATTACCTATTTACGTTTTTGGCGTAGTGTAAAAGGCAATTTGTTCTATATTACATGCATGATATATCTAACTTATTTATTTGGATAAGGATTACTACTGTATTGTTAAAAAGAGGTTCGTAAGTAACCAATAATTTTACTGTATAAGAAAACACATAAAAATGGTTATGTGGGTTATCCTTGGAAGATAGACATATACCACCGCGGACTTTTTTGTAGATCTATTAAAGAGGTACAAACTTGCCATACATTGTTTTGTTGTAACTCGAAAGGTTTTGGCAGCGTTCTCGATGAAAGCTCTCGAATGGCTTAATTTTTTCCGACATGTTTAACTAATATCGCTGTAATATCGTCAGTTTACACAAAACCTAAACTTATTATTACACTAAAACCTTCCTCAAGAATTGCTCTATCAAATCGTTGAAAACCGCATAAAAATCCGTTCAGTACTTTTCTAGTTTTATCGCGAACAGACAGACAGACAGACAGACAGACGCGGCGAGGGACTTTGTTTTATAATATGTAAGGATGGTGAAAAAAATTCTGTTTACTTTAGTTTCAGAATGACGGTGCAGGAATAATGTAACGTAATTATGAATGCTAATGAGTTAATTAAATGATTAGTAGGTAATGGATTTTTGAGTGGATCCCGCCGTGTTGTTATGATTTGGGTTATGTTTTGTATAAAATGTCTATGTTTTCAACAACTTGACACTAATTTTAAACGACTATATTTGACAAAAATCTTCGTGTACACATATGACCATAAAATAATGTAGAAATTACCGCATAAACAATTTATTTCATATCTAAGTACTCTACAAACCCAATAAATTGATTATCTAATTCAATTAAAGAACGTTTTCTTTTTTGCCTGAATTAAAACACTGATTTCTGACCTCACATATTTATCTAGCATAAATAAATTAGGCAAGCCTTTTAGGGATATTTTCTTAACCGCGTTTATTAGGGTAGCCACGGAGTACGTCAAGTCGGGACACGTATGTCGTAAAGCTGGTGAGAAACGATTGGCCGAAACAAATCGGACAAGTCATCAATTGCGAGAGGTTATTGATATTGGCGTGAGCTTGCGATATGGTCACCCTACTGCTTGGTAAGTATGGTTTCTTTGGAAAATAGGAAACGAATTAACATTGATGTATTGTCGTTTATGATTGTTTTGTCCTTCTGTTTCAGGTAACTCTTACAATTTACAATTTTAAGACATTAGGTCTTAAAATTGTAAGTATTACGAATTATTATCTAGTTTTCTTTTTAATTTAACTAAATAATTACTGGAATTGGTCTTATTCTGGAAGAGAAAAAGAAACCAAGCATGTAACATAACCACACCCCAAAACAGATTCAAGACTGCAAAAATCCTTCGAAAACAAAGTAAAACAGAGCCTCAGGCGGGAAACACCTGCATTACCATAACAAGACATGAAATTTGAATGTCCACAAATCGAATAACCGTCCACCGTACACCGCCTCTCGGAATTAAGTTATCCACTTTTTGCAAGAAAAGACGGACACGTTAACATATGAATATGACAAATTGTCCGCCGGCGGTCAGCCGGACTCTGCCGGCCGAGTTTTACGGCACTCCAGGGACCAAAGAGGGACCAACTTGAAAATTTTTCATTCCGGCCGACTAGCGACCGAAGAAAAACGGCCAGGTCACTCGTCAAAACTGTTACAATTTCTCAGAAACAATAATGGGATAAAAACGTGCCCCCACAACGAAACTGGAAAAGCTATTTTGGACACTGTCAATGTTATTTATTTGGACGCTACATGTCGTGAATTTTTATTTTATCATGGGATTTCAAGTTTTATTGGCGGTTACGAGTTGAATTGAAGGCACCTGCTACTGTCCGGCGTGAAATAGATGGTTCTTGGTTTTACTTAAAATATGTGATAGAAAATTCGGTAAATCATAAAGTACGTACATATGTGCAGAATATTTTATGTACTTAGCTTTTTAACAATTTACATCTATTTAGAGTCGATTCAAGTTTTCGAGTTCGAGTTTTATCATATTCATTTGTTTTAAGAAAGTTGTTTTTTTAATGTAAGCTGAAATTCAAGCTGAAATGTACACTTTTGTATGTTTTATTTTTGTTTGTACAAAAATGGTACAGATAACAAAACCAGATGTTCATTTTTTATATTCTCATACATTTACAGCCAACTCTTCCATTCAATACAAACTAACAGACACACGTACAGGAGTACGTAACGTTATAATGAAAGTCCTGATTTGCGAGTTTGTGGCGACAGAGTTATTCCCAAATGGAATCAGGAAGAGTGCAGCCTCCGTGGACCGAATTGCAAATACGCATATGTCGCCGACTTTATTTCATCCTTTCAAATAGTGGATACGAATGAGTAGTATTGAGAGATAAATATTATATGGATGTGGACGTTTCTGTATAGATTTATGAGATTGAAAAAGATGCTGGTAAGATTAGGGGTTCTCGTGTGCTGGTCAAAGGAACTCGTTCACAGTTAAGTATTTTCTTTTTAACTTTACTGTTACTTTAAATAATCACATTATTTGTACCCTAAATAATATTTTTTAAAGAAAAAATGCATCTGAAGACTTCCTTGTTCCAAAGTTTAGTGCAAGTTTCCAATAACTGACTGAGCTCGTTGTCAAGGTATTCTGTATCAGTACGACAGTAATTTTTATACAATACTTGTTAAACAGAAGAATTATACTTTGCTACGGAATACTGCAGTGCTACGAAGACAGATCCAAGATGTAGCACTACGTTGATCTCCGTAGCATTATGTATGATTCCTTGACGAGTTTACAACGTAGCAATATAATCTTATTTTAACACAACAATTGTGACTTTTATCAAAAAAATTGATACCTAAACGAAAAGAAATGTGTAAAAATATAATTTTGCACCTTTAATACAGTATTCTCTATGCTATATTACAAATATAGGTATCAAAACTCAGCCTCCAAGTGAAAGTTTCCACTCTGGTTCAAAATAACGAACTGAATCGTAGTCAGCATTGCATGGACGTGGCAGATCGTTCCAATATAAATGTAAATACGACGCGGGTGAAATATGACAGTTATAATTGCTTTATTGTATTGAGAACTCGACACTGCCATATGCTAATTCTGCGTAAGTTAGAGTAACGCTGAATAAATTATAAGTTTTGTTATATCTTACTATGACGGCAGTTACGCACTGACGTGGTTTTGTAACAGTGTGCAGTTAATTAGTTTGAGGGCGTTTGCTGATTCTTGAAATGTCCGCCAATATGTAGACCACATTATGTTTACAATTAGACCACATTATGTTAACAATTCGTGCCATACGTCTACATACCAATTAACATTTGAATTTTTATCATGTTATTTTTATTCAGTTTAGCTTTTCAAGGATTATAGATTAGCCTGCTCCAGAGATTGTGACACCAATATCTTAATTTTTCTTTAATAGCTCCCGTAGGGTCTTTTGTTTGTGCATGGACGTGTCAACCGATTTTACCCATTAAATGTAACAAAATATAAAGAAAATATTCCACTATTATTCATCTCATAAATATTCACTAGAAACAAGAGACGGCTCATTTAGTAGCCGGCCCCTGTTTTTTGCGTTATTGGCTTATTCACAGGAGGGTTGTTAGGATCAACTTGTTACAAGATGTAGATCGATATGCCCGTTAATGGACCAGACTTTTTTTATTAATTACAGGGAAATTCGAAGTTAAAAGCTTTTTGGGTTTTTGTGAATTAATGAGTAAAAAAAAAATGCGTTTTAAAAAATGTATTTTTGATGTACAAACTCAAACTCAACAAACTCATTAATACAATTTATACAAAATGTATTTGTGATGGTTGATAAAATCACGGAAGAATATTATTGCTGTAGCACCAATCCGAAATTAAGACCTTAATTGTCGTGATGATTGGGTAGGGATGTTACTTTACAGTTTATTTGGTTTATTTCTTAAAATTTTGACAAGCAGTGCCTATTCTCATCATCTACTATCTGGTTGGTGATTATTAGTAGTAGACGATTGAGCAAAGTGGGCTGAAGCTAAAACCATCTATTCTAATTCCACGTATGACATGCATTATTGTAATGAACTGCAAAGGAATACATTTAATTTCAATAAAAAAATAATTTAAAAATTAATTTTACTTCCAATGAAATGCGATTTTACAGATTTTAGGCCAAGCTTTTTGGATTAAACCATTTCAGCTCTACATACACCACTATTTACCCACCTCCATCTTACTGATACATAACATAGGTCTAACACAATAAATCACACTGTCCGTTACTACGTATTGGGAATTGATCAAGAGTTAAGTCACGATTGTTGCACGGACGGATCATTCCTTCGGGATTCATTATATGGGAACGCCGCGACTGATTGCCGGTTGTACTGATGTACAACTGCACAACTGTATTGTAACAACTGGATATTGATTTGTGTTTAGTATAGCTATGTGGAGGAATTCGTGGCTGAAGTACTACTGCATAAGTTCATGGATCTTAGGATAAGCTACACTCGCTATGGTCAGTCTGTGGATGGATAACCGATAATTGGGGGTCCCGGCTGCGAACACATATTTGACAAAGGTTACAGGTAGTCAGAAGCTAGAAAGTCTGAAAACTTTTCTGGCTAAGCAAACTGGAAGGTCAAGGTAACTAGGATGAGGAGGTCAGATAGGCAGACGATTCTTGTAAAATACTGGAACTTAGCTGCATCCCGTTAAGCTGGAAGCCGATCAAAACACAGTTGGGAAAAGGCTAGGTTGGTGATGTTATATCTAGCTACTGCCATAATGTACTTAGCAAGTCATTTTTTTTATTTTGATGTTAAAATAGTGATCTTTTTATAAAATATGAAACAATTTAAATTAATAACTCATAGCCACACACACTTTTTAACAGGCCTTATACATTAGTCTTCCTCGACCCGTAACTTTAGATTTGTTTTCGTCTCATTTTGGAAACAAAACAAGTGAAAAAAATCCAAGGATTACAATAAATGACGCAAACAGTAAAAATAGTACAAATTGTCACTGTATGATACTTGAAAATCATTAGTTACCCTACAAAGCAACACTTGTTGGACCAATTATCATAAAATATCAAAATGTATCATAAACAAAAATAGCTTAGTAGTCAGTTATAATAAGTTATATAATCAAGTAGCTTTTGTTAGGATAATGATTTTGATAGTAGGGGCGTTCTCTAAATAATTTATTCAGCACAGCGGGTGATTCTTGTACTGTGCAAATTGGGTAACATGTGGCCCTTCGCTGGTAATCGATACCATTTTTGATATGTTGGTGTTAGTTGTTAGATTTTTGAAAATATGAAAACTTCGAGATTTTTGGTAATTTTAAGGCTACTAAACCTTGGTTTGTGAAAGGCCAGAAGAATACTTTCTTAACTTGACAGCATATATGATTGCTAGATGATCTAAAACTATTCTTTACATTTCTACCATAGAATCTTGTTGCTTCTGTGGAAGTTAGATTGTAAATACATTTTATCTTTCGATTAGAGTTGTTAATTTTGAGGCATGGAACAGGAACAATCATGACCAACACTTTTGAGTTTAAATTGTGATTACTTGTCCCGGCTCTTTCAATTTCATATTCCCAACATAGGACACGGACGGTCAAAGAATTCTAGAACTGGATTTATTAATCCAGTTGAACCAATGTATAATGATATGCATGTACATTAGCATGTTACACATTGTTTAATTTCACAAAATTTTCGCGATACCATCATGAATAAGTAAGGAGGGACATACATCAACCCACTAAGTAGGTAATGCATCGAGATATAAGCGTATAATGGAATTTATCAAAAATCGAAGGGGTGTGTTGCATCATCTTCCCCTAATTTCTTTTTTATTTTATTTGAGCCCCTACTGTACAGGCCGTGTGTGGAATTAGTGTTACCATATGCGCTCCTACTTGTGTTACACTTGCCCATTGACTGTTCATTTGGATCGGGTGTGTTAAGCTTGGGGTTCTTGTGTTATTTTAGAGTAGAGCAGCTATAGACAATGCTGTTTTATTTTGCCTGAATAATTAAGGACACAAAATGTGGTAGAAAAATAGTGAAGTGAAAAAAAAACAATAAATTAACACGGTCGGGATTATCAGCACGTCTTAAAGTAATATTATTTCAGGTGTGCAAGAGAGATGCCAGTCTACGCCGTTTATAGCGCTGTCTCGCTTCCACAACCCTACTAATATAACTTTAAGACGCGGTGGTAGAGCCTCAATTAATATGCATTTTATGATAAAGTTTGAAACAAAAAACTATCAAAAACTCACCTAATTTATACTTCCACGGAATTACTAAAGAACTACTTATGAAATACCTAAAAATACACCTTCTTTTGTCTCTTATTACTTTACTTATTGAAGCAACGATAGTCGAAGTATAATAGAACGGTAGTCTTTACAACGTACGCAACATAAGGGTGTACTCTGACCAGCGTAATCCGAGTGCAGACCATGTGCGCGGCTTTAAAGTTTGATCTAATACCGATTACTGGCACGCACTAGTAAGGGCATTACATGAGAAAAATTGGCCCGGATTAACTGATGTGGTTTTAGTTAGGGTAATCATGTTTTACACGGAATCAGTTGATGGGGAATTTTGTTTTTATAAGTAGCTGGTTGATTAATGTGTGATAAGATTTTGAAGCGCTGAATATATGAAGTAAAATACGTTTTGAGTAGGTACATGTTCTGACATGATGGAAAACATATTTTTTTATTTCTGTTTGTGCAATTGTAACTACTTTTGCATTAGCTGCAATATTGTTCTATTGTATCTGCTTTTTTTGATAGGCTTCCAAATAAATATTTTATTTTGTTCTATCTTCATCATCATAGGCCTTTTTCCAATTTTTGTTCTATCTTGTATACATATAATATATTTAAGGATGCAAGTAGTGCCTTAATGGTTGTATGGTTTGTACATAACATAAGCAATCCTGATGATTAATTATACATTTCTTGCCCATGAAGTTTAAATAGCATCCACGAGATATCGATTAAATTGTTGTTGCCTTTATTGAGATCTTCCAATAGAATATTATAAACATTAATTTTTCCCGTAACTCAACTCACTGA
>NW_020799684.1:0-39931 GCF_003590095.1 Trichoplusia ni | reverse complement strand
AAAGAAATTGTTGAGTAAATATTGACTTAGAGTGTATCTCATAAAACTATTAACGTGACACGTTTATAAACATAAAAAGATTTGTTTTATAAATTACAGTTGTTAACTAGACCGACGTTGCAGTACTTTTATTCATTTTAGCACTAAAGACAACAAATCAAAAAAAACTTATCAATTTTTGACATTGCATGAATAATGACGAAAACTTACACCTTTAGCTCCAATTCTTTGATTCAAACAATATTTATTCGCAAATTAACTTTGTCCAAATCGCAAATACATACAAAAACAAACCCCTAAAGCACACAAAATCCAACAATAATTCCACATCCCCGTTCCCCTGTACACAATATTAGGACGGCGCGTTGACGCGCACGCATCGTTCATGTTTACAAATAAATCATCATTATTTATTGCCTCGCGCCAGCGCCGCCGCTCGGTGTACGCTTCCGGCTAGGGTCATCGGACTATGTACAAGACATGGACTAGGGTAGCCACTCGGTTTCACGTGCTAATATCACTCGTTTTAGGATATTTTTTGTTTGATGCTAGAGGCTACATTTAACTTAAATACGATTACAAAGAGCATGTAACATCATGATCGGATTTTTCCTTTTATTTGATTTGACAATTTTCGTAATAATTTTTAGACGACAATTATCAATAAATTAATCATTTTAGTCTATAAACGTAATTTCGATTAAGGACTACAAAACAGAGATTTAAGTATGTCCTCAAAATATCTTTAAATTTATAATAATTACCTTTCCTTATTTGTATCCTTCCACTTGCTATGTGGCTTAACTAAAGCGACATTTTTTTTTAAAGATTTTACAATATTGTGTGTTTATCTACTCTGTTGCCATGGTAACCTGGCACAATGTCCTTGTGCACGGGAAGTCTCCCGGTCACTACGTGAACTGTTTACTTTTGAACTTCAAAAATATTTGAGGAAGGAAGTTTCATAAATATTTGTTTTACACCGGAAAGTAATAATTGAGGACATGTACTATGAACGTAACGGTAATTGTTCTGTATCTATAACTTTTGATAGTTAAAAGACATACATTATTCATCATAATGAAGATACAACGTACCAAAAATAATGCTACAAATGTCCAGAAGCTGAAACTTAAAATAATTAGCTATAAGTATCACTTATAGCTAACTAGCTGTTGCCCGCGACTTCGTCCGCGTATTAGAAGATACAAGTTATGATTTATACCTGCCCTGTTTTTTCCACATTTTCCATTGTATCTTCGTTCCTATTAGTCGCAGCGTCATGGTTTATAGCCTAAAACCTTCCTCGATGAATGGTCTATTCAACACAAAAGAATTTGAACCAGTAGTTCCTGAGAGCGCGTTCAAACAAACAATCTCTTCAACTTTATATATTAGTATAGAAATAGATGTGGACAATTCTCGCCTAGACTAGTTTCGGATTGAACCGGAGGCCTTAATCATGAGCTGAAGTCTTCGCCACCACGTCAACACTTAATAAGGTAATCCTTTGTACATATTACAGAAAGGAATGGAAGTCCTCTCCTAAACTTTAAAGCAATTTATCCAATGGGCGACTAAATAGATTTTCACTGTGTCTACTCGTAATTTTCGGTAAGTTTCAAAAGGCAACCTGGTAACATTTCTAGTTCCTAAACCTAGATTTTTGTGCTCACCTGAATATTCATGGCTCGCAATATAAATGCAATGTCACGAAGAACTAAACAAATGTTTATAGGTCTTTGAAGTTACAAAGCTAAACTTTCACAATGAAAATGGTTTTAATTAGCATAGAATTAAACAAATTATGGGAATAAATAATTATTGCCGTTTTATGCACGAGTGTTTTCCCAACACATTATTTCAACATGAATATTTTTGTTTTTAAAACGACGTCAAAAAGAAAGTGCTTGCATGTGTATGTATGTTTGTTCTTTCAAACAACTGGACTGATATTAATGAAATTTAATCTGGTGATAGCCGATAACTTATAACACAGGCTACTTTCATTAATTTCAGAATTCACATCAGCTTCTCACTACCAGGCATGCGTTCCATTTCTTCATCAGTAGACCACTTTATTAATTACCCATTTAAGTACTTGTCTCGTCTATTTTCATCTACAAAGCAAACAAATACCAAGTTCAATGTCGCTTTAATAATTCGCTAATAAAATTTATCACAGCATTACTTGAGAACAGTGCGTGCTTGTTAATTATTTATTTAGTAATCAATATGAATTAAATATCTATGTGGAGTAGGTATAATAAGGGTATCGTGCTTTAACCTCTTCGATAAGAGTCGAGAGGTAGCGCCATCTAGGGGAATGACCGCTGAACAAGTGGAGTTGGAAAGATCTATTAATTCAGTTGCAGCCGTAGATAGATCTCGATGGCGTGCTATTGGGGAGGAATATGTCCAGCAGTTGACGAATATGGGTTGGAGGGCAATTCTTATTTTGAACTTTATCAAAATCGTCCCAGCAGTTTAGAGCAAAAACGACAAACCGTGAGTGCGCGTTGTGTCGTAGCTTCGATTCCGTAACAACAAACATGATGACATACAAATGTTTGTTCTACATCTTGGTGTCTTTGTACATATCACTTGAAAGTTTTTTCAAAGCCACTGAGATACAAGCATTCAATTAGAAGAACAGGAATCTTTTCGACAATCTTTAAAAAAATATACAAGCTTCTACAACCAATACTAGTTTTCACGTACTATATTAAATAGGTACTATATTTACGAATACACTGCAGACCACTCAAAAGGAGCACTCCAATTGAAATGCCTCGATTGTGTTCATCAGGCGCTTCTGCTGTACTGTCAATGCCTCCATTGACCCCTTCACAAGACGGCCTCTGTACGGTAAATTTAGATTTCAAATAGTGCACTTTCTAGTAATGAAGTTCGATGCGAAATTCTAAATGTTTGTGAGTCTGTGGACTGTGAGTGCTTCGTTCAGTTAAGTGTTTGAGTTAATTGATCTGCTTTTGGTATGAGATGCTCCATACATTTTGGTAGTTTGTAGGAGATAATTTAAATATTTTGTTTTGAGAAAATACTATTTAGTGAATAAATACTTTCGTTACATTTTTAGAAAAAAAAAAACATAAACATTACATGTTTATAACAAAATATTGCAACAACAATATAATCACAAATACTGATACACCCTTAAAATTTTTAATGACTACACACGAAGACATCTCAACATAATTAGGTAACCAGATACAAACAAGTATGTTATAAAAAGCGGGTACGAATCGTAAAAACCTTATAAGTGAGCTAGGGTGCCTTTTTATTGGCCCGCAGTTTACGTACCAAGGGTTTTGACCTTTGAAGTAACAAATATACATACTCCTTAGACTGTTATAGAACGGGTCCTTGTAAGCGACGAGTAGATTGCTTTCATTCCAATGACTTGTAATGCTTTATATTAAGAAGTGACGTCATGATCTGTTAGTTCGTACACTTATTTAATAATATCTATATCTATACTCTATAATATATAAAGCTGAAGAGTTTGTTTGTTTGAACGCGTTAATCTCAGGAACTGCTGGTTCAAATTGAAAAAATCTTTATGTGTTGAATAGACCATTCATCGAGGAAGGTTTTGGGCTATACTTATACCATCACGCTACGACTAATAGGAGTTAAGATACAATGGGAAATGAGGAAAAAACAGGGCAGATAAAAATCATAACTTATATCTTCTAACCACGCGGACGAAGTCGCGGGCAACAGCTAGTATATAATATACATTGTGTTGATTTTCAGATTTAATGTCGTGTGGGTTTAAATTGTCAGTTTTACATTGAGTTGTAAGTTGATTGTTAGATATTGAAGGGTTTTTGAACTGGTTGTGGTCCGCTGTTTTGTTTACAGTTTGTTATGAGATATTATATTTCTGAAATGTTTAAAATTATTAGCCTTAATAGTGTTTCTAGCTGTTGTCATCGGCTCCGTCCGCTCAAATAGAAAATAATCCCTCAGGAGCATAAAATCGGGATAAAAACTATCCCATGTCTTAGTCCAGATTGTAAACTATCCGTGTGCTAAATTTCGTCTTAATGCGTTCAGTGGTTTCTGAGTGAAAGAGGAACAAACACCCATACATACAATCTTTCGAATTTATAATATTAGTAGGATGAATAAACAAATTAAAAACCACTCTTTACAAATATTTTTTGTAATTTTAGATTTGTATCTAGTATTGCAATGATTAACAAGTCAGTATATTAGCATTGCTTAAATGAGATGACGATTGTGAAACATTCCATCTAGGTTCGTTGAGCACTTCGCATAATTATAAGAATCATATCGCTTATGACCTAATCATAACTACAAATTATTTGTAAGTTAAGTAAATTATTTTTCAACATATATTAATTTTGAAATGTCAACATAATAAGTGAGCTTGTATCATACATTTTTTCGGCTTTTGATGGCTTAAAACCTATACCTAATATATAAATATTATTTTTTTGAACCGTTCGTATCCTTCCTTCCTTTAACGTATGTCCTATTACATATTCATTAATTTATGAACACCCTATATTTATAAAGGGATGCGAAACATCTGTCTATATTTAAATAGAGTAAAACCATTACCAGAACAAAACCGTTGTTTTACTTTAGATTTTATTAACTAAGTTTCAAAAAAATAATACATAAAGCCTTACAAGAATACATAAGGTCATTTATTAGCAATTTTAAAAAATATATTCCGCCAAAACCCACGTTTTGATGGTTTATTAAATAAATTTATTATTTTACTGTCAATGCACCACTTGCAATGTCGTAATGAAATTGTAAAACGAAATTTTACGATAATGTTTCATTGAAATTCACTCCCAATTTACGAATAAACGGACAGTGTCGGCAAACAGATGTAATGAATGGGCCAAGTTATACGATTATAGCGATTCGAAAATTATTAAAAAGAATCGTTTCGAATATAAAAATATAAAAAGACAGCCATATAATTACAGAAAAACAAAGTTACTGACTGGTATTGGATCACTTATCATATAGTCACTCACATAAGGGTTAAAGAAACGAATCTCTTTACATTAAAACTGATAATTAATCAATTGAAAATATTTTTAACTTTAATTTTCAATAATCTCAAAAGCTTGTTTTTATATTTCCCCGTAACTTAATACCTCTTTCCTCACGTTACCAAACTCTGCTCCATACATGACGGTTGGAAGACGCTACCGCTCAAAACTTAAAACACGAAAATAAGGCATAACATTTTATGATGTTAGCCACAAAAATGTAAGCGTTGGTAGGTATTTTTTTACTTTAGCGATAAAAATATATAGACATGACTGTCTCCTAACCAAAGTGCCATCATAATCAACATGTTTTATTTTTATTAGTTTTCGAGACATTTGTAGCTTCCAATTTGTAAAAAATAAAGTGTTTTAATAAAATCATTTTGTTTCCTATGTAAGGGCATCGCCAAAATATTCGTGACAGCTGGCTATGTGTTTATTATTTACCTTTCTGCTTTAACTTGTGCATTTTGTGATGATATTAGAGTGTTTATTTATTGTATGAAAAAAAAGTCAGCCTTATACCAACTTTAGTTTCGGGCTATTGTTATAAAAATTATAGTCTTATAACATTACTTCTGACCTTATACCTATATAAGATATATTTTGAAATTTGAACATTTGTATAAAAAAAAAAATCTCTGCATCAAAATTGTATGGTGCATATTTTTTGTTGCACGTCACTAAATACAACAAGTAGCATTTATATTATAAATCTAACTAATAATCTAGTCTACTACTAATCAAAATTTTATTCTTAGTGAATAAAATTAAACAGTTGTTAGTATAAAAACGACATTATTCTAGCTTTGGAACTCGCTTTAATAACGTTGATTCAATATTTTCGATGTATTCCTATTCATATTATACAAGAATTGTTTAGAAATTTTCGCCCCGCTTCAGCTTATGCCACAACCCGCTATCCACAGAGCGTTGTTGTTTCAGTAAACACAATCACAGGTGCTACGTTTCCAAGCCAACGCTCTTTGATATAGTATTATGTTTCACTACATTTTGTACTACGGTTTTAGATTATTTCCCTTTTATAAATATACAAACATTACTTTTATTACGTTAAATTAGACTGTTTTTGGGTACTTAGGACCAATTTAGGTTGATGTTATCTATAAATCTACAAAAATATTATGAATGTACTGTAGGTATTTCTATCTTTCCTTAAGGTTTTTTTTATAGGAACCATTTTATTTATGTCCGTTAAGGTCTTGCAATATAAGTACAATTTCTGTTCTCACATGCAGCCTAATAGGTTTAAAAAAATCAAAATATCTTTTTGTTGAATTGCGACAACATCAGCCCAAACTCTACAACTGATAAAACCGTCAATAATGTTTATTTCTCTATCACCATAGCCTGAAATCAGTAAGAACATAAAATTACAAGATTCTGCTACTACTCGTAACGTTAATGTCTCCATACCTCGCGGTGTTGTTAGTTTACAGGCTCATTGTGTAGCCCACCTTGCTCGATTAAAGTGGTACTAGACTATTTAAAGGCCCCACACCCCCCCAAAGGGCAGTCTGGAACCATTACGACGTTAATCGACGCGCGACAATATACCGCGCGACCGATTTACGCGCGATTGTGCCGCGTCAACCGCCGTGACACATTAAAAATCGCAACATAATGAAATAACAAAACAACGTATTAAACGCAAAATAAACGTTTATTGGTTCATGTGTACATTTATAGTTATTGGTCGTTTGATTTATGACGTATTTTTGTTGTAACTATGAATTTGTGGAAATTTTTCCGCTGTTTCTATTCTACTTTATTTGCTTCGATATCAAAAATCCAGTTACTAGCCCCCACCTACTATTAATATGACGTCACGTTTTCTTGTTTAAATATCGCATGTTCTCATATCTTCGTCAAAGGAGATAAAAGCCTTAATTTATCCATCACCAACAAAATCATCCCTAGTTTAGGCGTACATTTCCATATCTGTCCCAACACGGCGCACCTTAAGATTTTAATGAGCGGAGCTGCGTCTGCGCACGATTGTGTTTGGCTACCGTACACACGCGACGTTGCATGACCCCAGTTTTTTTGTTCTCCATCGTTATTAACGTTTTTATGGCCCAGATGGCGATTATTGGGAATTAAAAAATGACTCTCCATTGACGCCCAATTTCGACAGGCTTGGGCTGTTTTATTATAAACTTAGATTTTAGGACGACTTTCGAGAGGCTTTTCCTCCTTACAAATTCTTTACTGATAGAATAATTTGGCAGACAGCTCAACGTCTCTGTCTTTTCATTCGATATTATAACAGAATGGATCTTCGACACGTGTAAGCCTAAGACACATTCAATTTCCAATCGACTTTATAAAGAAATGCTTTATTAATAAATTATAAAATAAATGAATGGATAGTGACAGTCCACAACTCATCCACGAGGCCCCACCCACAGCACTTGCTTACATAATTAATTATTTAACCATTTTTAAACAGGATAACGCATCGTCTATTAAAAGCTGATGAAATATTCATACGGTGGCACGTATTACGAAGTGTGACAGACAAAATTTGCCTACAATAAGTGAAGATAGTTATTAGCAGCGAGTATTTTTAGACCAAAGTGGGAGGTCACATAGCCCAGTGATGAGTTATAAGTGATTAACCCGAATTTGTTTGGCATTTGAACAGAATAAACGTTTAAGTCTGTTATTATTGAGTGAGATTAGATGGAGATAGTGTTGCTGTTATATAGACCGCAGCTTTTACAGAACCAACGAAATTTGTATGAAACTGAAAGATCTAAAAAGCATCTAATAGACGTTTTTTGTCGCTTCCCGGAAATGCTTGGTAAATAAATTGCGAGCGAATGCCACAGCTAATTCAAAAACACACAAATGTGCTCTCAACACATTGGAGACATCATCTCGTAAATGGATTACGGGTGTCTAGACATTTATCGCTCAAATTCCTGCCTCGAAAATAGTCTAGCTTTCTTTAAGTGCTTTCGTGGTCGATCGAAATGAAGACTAGTTGAAGCGAGGTGGGCTATTAAACTTTCCGTTTAGTCGTATTCCCAGGACTGCTGGGACTATTTATACCCGGGCGTGGTCAGGACAATAACGACAGTCAAACGGGATGTGGAGGGACAATTTATGACCGGAACTGCCTTTATAGAGATTGACCGATCGGGGAACATTTTTGGTCAATTTACGGTCACCAAAAATTTTGGACAAAAAATGGTTCGGGCAAAGATAAGTGTTACACGGAAGGCTTTTAGCATGTATTATGTTGTGCTTTGTGGGTGCCATTTTTTTTACTTCCGGAGGGACTAAAAATAATAAAGTATTATTATCTAGCCAATGTGAATCATAGGTTATCCCGACTTATTTCGACGCTACTTTAATTATTTGTATCAACAGTTCGTATATCGATAGTAAAATTTGTGGCTGGTATTACCCAAAGTGCAAAATGTGCAACAGTATTGTACCAATTTTATTGACCACAAAAATTCACCCGTACCCACATTGAAAACAACAGCTATTCAAAATTCTTGAGCCTAACAAAGGGGCGAGTCGATTCATATTTAAGTTCCCCAGCTTCGCTTCTCCAACGTCGCAATAAATCTCGTTTTTATTTAAAAATATTTTAAAATGTCGAATAATTAGTTTCACGAGGTTATTATTTATTTTAACTCGCGTAGAATAAACTTCTGTCCAAAACAAATAAATCATTCAGTATGAAGAGTCAATGTTTACTTCGGACCGTTTTTACATTTCTTTAAACAAACGTGTCTTTGACTTGAATGAAAAATGAATGGACGCCATGATATTGATATAGCTCTCTGTTTCAATCTCGCAAAAACATTTAAAGGGCAAATTTTGTTTTAAAATAAATTACAACATATTTAACTTCGTTGTCAAGCTTACACAAGGAAAATAAATTAAATCTAATTTGGTCACTGTGCCTGTAAACTTTCTTGAATATTCAGTACAAAGACATATCCCTGTCATTTCTGATCTCTTGATCTAAACTCATCTCAAAGATGATAACGATCAATCCGCGTCAAATGTAATAAACAAGAAAGCCAAAGCAGTTGACGACTCAACAGTACTCAAACGTATCAGATTGATATCGAACACAAATGTCTATGTTTACATCCCAGAAAAAAGGCTATCGATGACACAACATCTCAGACCGTTTATATAAATATCACGTGTCACGATAAAACTTACACTCTTTATAAGCGATGATATAAATGATAGAGTTATTGCATCTAATTGGCGGAGGATTTTGTGTTACACGTCCGAACAATAGTGAACCACACACGACGCCCAATCACGATTCGATAACGCCTTTGTCTCTACGTCAATAATAATGGTTTTTTCTTTGATGATTTGTGAAGCCAGGACGTTCACAATGAGGTCGGAGTGGGATGCGGGCGGCTGAATGGCGCTTTTATTGTGGCCGTAAGCTTTTGTGGCGACACATGTGCAACCCGAGTTCCTACACAATTTCAACATAAGTACACCCTAACGGAATCTAGTTGTTTACTAGAGGTTATTATTCTCACAGCGAACGAGAACACAGAAGCTATACATGACACGGAGACGTTAGATAACTCAGCGATAATAAACAATGTCTCCAACGTATAATTAGATACGAACGCCGAAGCAGTGAATGGCCACAAGATATATGTAAGAACAAAAAGAGCAGCAGATAAGAATGGTGGCAACAACGCCAATGATGCAAAACAACAAACTAATGCGGCACGCAGTGCGCACCAAGCCGGAGCTAAAAAGGTTGAAACAGAATTAATAGGCGAAGTGGCGCGATACCTATACATCAGTTCAAAGGGTTCCAGTTAATGAATCAAACGACAGGCGACTCGCAGCACCTCTTTTGTGGTTGGACAAAATTGACTTTGACGGAGCGAACGAAGCCAAAATAACCGATCGTGTCCAACCCATTGTGCGTGTTATAATTAGAACGCTTGGAAATAAACACGTGGTGGCAATTATCGCAGCAACGGGTTAAATGAGGCACCGAGAAACGGTCGTTAATGGGTACACCCATCCGGCGACGAAATCCTTCGCCACGGACCGTGGATAAAGGATTAGTGGACTTCCGAGAAAGCGGACGTCTTTATACAACCAATTTCATACCCGATTTTACATTCACCATAACGAGTTACACAACCGATATAAATAAGACGTAGGAAATAACGAGTTTATTGCACGAGCCTTAAAATATTAAGACCGGCTCAGACCCAGCATGTTTTCCCGTGTGAAGGTTTAAGGATCATCTTCACTGCGCGTCGATACCCATTAGGCTTTTAACAATAAAATGAAATTGATATTGGAAACCGCAACAAGAGGTTAAAGTAAACCGCCACCGAAGTATAACAGTTCAAAAATTTCATAGTTACAACTTCTAAGTAAATTAACATTTAAAGTTTTCGTAGCGCGATGTGAGGGTATAGTCGAGGCGTGCCTTAAGGCTCGGTACTGAGGCATTAATCATTTCAGTCGGCCGGCTCGGCCCGCCGCCGCCATACATCACGCACCCTTTGAGCACAGCGAGTAACTCATTTGTTGAAACGCACCGTCCTGCTTTTATTAACGTCCGACCTAACATTGTAAACGTCTCAATTCCTTTGACGACTTCCTGTCCGTCATTCGTCAACACATAGATCCAGATGCCGATCGACCCTTTTTAAGTGTTTACAAGACTATTTTTATATCGCCCAGTTACGGAAGATTAATGCTGTCGTCAAATCTGACCGGCTCGGTGTCCGATGTTTTGCAATAAATTATCATTAAGTAACACGTTGTCTCACCTGGACGAGGTTTTATGGTCGGCCGGCCGTAAACCACGGTTAATACGCCGGCTCTAATCTTATCTAAAAGTTTTCTACCTGCTCCCGATATAAATTCCCTTATAGGACGTAAAAAGTTAGTTAAATTCATAATTAACGTAATATTACTAATGGAAGCAGAAGGCATGTGTATAAAGGCGTAAAAGCAACAAATATGAATTTTATTGCAGCTAATGCAAAAACTGTTTTAATTAAAATTTAATACAATGTCGATGTTTCGAAGTACAGTTAAGTTAAAAAGGTAGCACACGCAATTATGTAATAAAAAAGTTTCGCAGCATGTAAAATGTTTAATGAACCACTCTATTTTATGGAGTTGACCAATAAACGTGGTTGACGTTTAGGAGCGAGCGGGTAACGTGAAGCGATCGTAATATTAAAGGACACTTGCCATGCAAGCGAATCATAATAAAATTACATATGTAGATAGATTCGTCTGATAGTGAAGCGGTCCGCCGCGCGTTCAGAGGCTAGATTATGATAAGCGAGGCAATAAAACCTTGATGGAACTAAGTGCCTTGTGTAAATTAACCTGGCTACATACTTTACACTAATTATTTGCGACGGTAATAAATATGAATTAACTAATGCCCCAGTTGTTGATAAACAACAGCTCGCGATTGTAAAGCATTGCGATGACTACCTCTGTTAAGGAATTACTCGTAATAATATCTTTATTACTGATGCTTTTAATTTAGATGAGACCGTAGATTTGTAAGTTGTAAAGTTTTTATATGTTTTTGAAAACCTGGTACGATTCTTGTGAGAGTGTTTTTTTTTGTAATATAAATTGTTACTTACTGGGCATGATGATGGTAATGGGTAGCGTGATGCATCGCTGAAGTAGGAGTTCCGGGTGGGGTCGAAGCATGGAATGCCGCAAACGCCGACGGGAACTGAAGTGGTAGGAAACCACTGCCTGCACTCCCAGGACCTCCCACCGACTCCCGATCAGGCATTATTTACAGTCCTAGCAATGAGACACCATAGTCCACCTTCACAAACAGTCAACACTTCATCACACTCAAAAAGTCCTTTCACTTCCACGATTTGACTTCGATCACCGTTAGCTAAATCTTTCGTCAGGTCAGCTCTAGCCTTATCGCGTCCATCTTCATCATTAACGTCATTATGTACTTATATATTATAATCTTGCGCATCGTTGGTCACTAAACGTCGTCCTCTCCAAATCTCGTTCCATTCTTCAGTTTCTTGCGTCTGTAACAAAGAGATAATTACTGTTAATTACATTTCCGTCTTAAACTTCGGTAGCTGCATCGGAATCGCTAAATTAGAATGTTTTTGTACGTTCAAATAAAAAGTGTAAATGGGATCGTGTTAAGATTGCGTGTCTGTGTGTTGTTACTTCAATTGCCACTATTATGTCTTCATTTTACGAGTGAGCGAGACGAATTACCGGCCAGCATTAAGTTGTTGGCAACTAAAATACGTGTTTAGACTATTTTATAACTAAATTGTATTATTGTTGGTATTCGTTTGGTTTTGGTGTAATTAACTTGTTTCTATATCGTTTTGAGTCTTGTTAATTTGAGGTTGTCTGTTTAGTTTATTGTTTGTTTATCAATGATGTAGCTGCTTTTGCGTTTTAATTTAATATTTCGACATATTCTTTATGTTTATTTGAAACTTCATTATCATAAATTCTATTTTACTTTTGACGTTATTTGCAAGGAGGTGGCAAAAGCAATGATCATCTGTTGTAATTCTAATGAAGGAAACATGTTACTCTCGGGAGAACAAGATAGTTTTACTAGCAGTTTAGTGTTTACCACGGACCTGACTCATTACGTTGCTTACGAAGTAGATACTTTGTTCATCATGATAATATTTCCCTTGGAATTACTGTAAGCTATAATTTTTTAACTACTTGCCTTATTAGTAGGCCGTACTTGCAATTGAATTTATCGGGCATTTAATAATAAAATGAATACACTGTACATGAATGTTATGAGTTGCTGATATGGCTTATGCTGGTTATAAATTTATTTGATATAAATTTAATAGACACCCTTGTCGCCTGCAGGTCTTACAACCAGTCTAACCAAGGGGTATCTGGGTTGAGGAGGTCAGTTAGGCAGTCGCTCCTTGTCAAACACTGGTGCTGCTGAATCCGGTTGGACTCGAAGCTGACCCCGAAGCATAGTTGTAAAAACGTTAGAATGATGATGATAACCTGGTGGTATTAAGATTAACTAAGGCCCACTTAGGATCTAATCTCAGACTCAGTATATTTACACGAAGAATTTTATAAAAATCTGATCAGTCATTTCACTTTATTAGTCACTTAGAAAGCTCTGCGGGCCAGATAATCATTGGATCGTCCCGTCAGAGGTTAATATTTTTGTTTATTGTATTATTTGGACGAACAAACACTTTGACAAGAGATTTTTGTTGTATTACAACATTTCATTTCTATAAAATGTTTTGATGATGTATTTCTATACCGTTAAGTAACAAATCTTCTATGTTATCTTTGTTATTGTTATTGTGGGCTACAAATCTTGGAATTAGTTTTGAAATAAATGTGTTTCCGAAGTGGAATGGTATAAGTTATGACAGCCCTAAGCTATACTTCAGAAATACCAAAATTGACCACTTATGTATGTTCTATAATTTTTGACTTCGAGCGTTTTCAATATACTTGGTTAAAATTCTGTTGTATTCCATGGAATGTATTATTTAAGGCAAGCAAACGTTTCTTCGCCTAACGATTAGTATTTTTAAGAGATTTTATTTTTTATTTTGTGCCAACAATATGATCTAACAACTCAATTCTGTATTTATAAAGTGTCTAAGTATGTACCTTTGATCATACAACTTTTTTTCTTATTCCTATCACTTTTCACCAGTATCTTTAGCTATAAATCGTAGATGCATCTAAAACATGTCAGATTTATCGTTACGTTGTATCGTATGGCTTTATCACATCTACATTGCTTTCGCATTATTTTGATGTCGTTGTTGATCTAACACGAAAATAAGGAAACAATTAAAACGTCATCATTCGCAGATAATGCCTCTTCAATAGATACAAAAGCTTTTAATTATTATCTGGAAATATTCAAACGCGTATAAAATAACAAATACCACAAAAACAACAGAAGTATTTAGTTTTTGGTAAACACGAAATACCATAAAAGAAATGCAGTTTAAACCAAATCTGTCTGCATTTTATCTCCAAACCAAGAAAACAGCTTTTTGTAATATCATAATTATATTAATTATGGAGCAATAAAGACTTCATTTGCTTGACTTAAACAGGCCCTAATTACCTTAAAAATTACCTAGACTTGGGAAACGGTCTTAATTGCGACTGGCGAAGTCGCTGCGACAAAAAATCGGGCGACAAAAAGTCGTGCGACAAATTGAGAGAGCCGTACATGTTGCGACTCGTCATTATCACTTACGGGGAAATTGGGTGTGGTGGCACTTGCAGCGGGCATTCAAATACTTTCATTTTTATGGAAACAATATCATTCACACGAATAAAAAGCTTCAAAAATTTATATGAGTAAGTTGATCGTTCTATTATGACTGAATAACGATTTATAATTCGGTTCAACGACCAAATATATTTTTTAAATGTTGTAAATTATAATTATTTTTCGCTAAAGCTTATCGCTCGCACCACATACATAGGTTACCATCGGAAAAATTCCTTCCGTAATTAATGAAGATGTGATTGTTAGGGACGTGACTCGAGCATTGTCCTCAATAAGGCCACGACTTATACTCGAGTAATGAATCGATCGTAAAACCCGATATCGATATATCGATACTCATTTTCATTCAATGAGATTTACGATGTTTATGCATGCAAAATTGGCGGGCGTTTCGAGTGTCGACTTTTATCGGCCATTCAAAAATCGAATCGTGAATTTTGAATGCATCGGATTAATGGCGGATTTTATTCTTTTTTTTGTATTTCTGTAAAGTGTCAAGTGATTTCGAAGTTTTATATCAATCATAACTTTCGCAATAATTTAAAATTGCTCAGTGAAAGTTGTATTGGAACCCCTACGGTATCGATATTAAATCCTTACTTGACATACTTTCTAATACAAACAATGGTATATCCTTATCATAGTTACAGCTGTCAATACAAAAATAATAATGATGTTAACTCAAGAACTGCTTATTTTCATTTCATTTTATAATAAAATATGTCTATCTAAAACAACAGCACATTTCAACAAAAACAAAAATCCATCGATACAATTTTATCGAAACTTTCACATCTCTACCCCTAAAATGAGTGCGGCAATGCGCGGACGCATGCCGCGTCTCTTAATACGGCCCTTAATTACGATTTAATTGTTTTTAGCGGCGGAATTGTTCCGAGCCCTTCTCGGAAACGTAACCGGACTGGATCGATGGTGTTTTTAGTTACATTTCGATCATTCTAGACCCTTAATCAGAAAGATATTTTAGTCAAAATGTTTTTCGATTATATTTAAAACGAAATAAGATCTCGACTATCAAGTGACATCTGACTCTAATGCTGATTAGTTTTTATTAGCATATTTGAACTGCTGATAAGAGAGGTTATGTTACTTGTCTTTTCTAGATTATATTAAAGCAGTTAACTCCAAGTTAATAATGTTAAACGTTTAATAAGATACATCGCAATCAGCTATTAAGATGCTAATGAGAATAACATCATTATAATTATGATTGAACGGAATCAAACTCAAATAATATGAAACGTATTGTGGTCTATCGATATCGATAAATTATTAGATTCTGACATCACTATTTGTTACGGCTGAAATGATGGAACAAACGACTAGCCAGAAATGATTTTTTCATTATTGTTTCTTTTAGAAAACACTCAGAAATAATGGTGACGATGTTTTCATTATATTTTTTAATTAATTTGATGACTCACTTTTTGTTGTTCGTGTTCAGTTAAAATTGAAGCATATTAAAACAGTTACTGATTACAAATTATGATATCTTGAAGTGGTTTTTAATTTTGTAATTTATAAATTAATTTCTTTCGTGTTATCTCGATTGAAATACTTACTTGTTACATTATTATTTTATTATGTTACAGAAAGGATACTTACAACTACTATTTTATTACCGTTGTATCTCTCTTTGGGTATTTTAAATCTAAAGGAAAGGCTTTGCCACTGAATTTATCACTTTATAATTTGCATACTTTTTATTAAACATCTGACGATCAATACAAACATGCTAAAAGTTTAACAGTTGTAGTGGCGGAGCTTTATCTATGCTTTTTGTTATGAACTTAAAAACTGTCAAAACAACTATAATATAAATTCCAGTCTGATAGGTACACGAAACTCCAAAAAAAACTTTTACAAAACTGCTAGCCCCAAAAAGAGAGTATGAACTTTCAACGTCCGCTACTTTTAAATGGCTCTAACAATTTATATCAAACATGTCAAAGAACAATCGCATCTTTAACACAAAATAAACTTAATTTGAAATCACTCAATCCGTTCGGGAGCTATGATGCCACAAACAACACACAGACAAACAGGCAAACCGACAAACAGATCAAGACGTCAAGTTTATAACACCCATCATCGAGTCCAAAACAAATCTTACTGTGTGTAACCCACCTAACCTAGCAATGAATCAAAAATCTTTATAGAGACTACAATGGATCCTCATATTTTCAACTAAGTTGGTCGATGATATCATGGACCACGCTTACATGAACATCATGCAGTAATAAGATTGCAGTATATCGATGCAAATAAGACGTTGTATGCTAAAGTAACACGTGTAGGTAGGATGGTGTCATGGTTTAGGTGAGGTGGTTTTTTAAAGCTTTTAGGATGTTAGTAAAAAGGATACCTACTAAAATTATATATTACAGTCAATGAAAATTGATCTTCTAGACATCTGCTAGAAAGGTTGGAAGGTGGTTTTCTACATATGTTACCACTTGGGTTTTATTAGATCTTCGAGACGGTATATGTTTGGTAGTTCAAATGTCTACGTTATTGTAATGAACAAGTTGTCGAGTTTAATTAAGATTTTTACAACTTTTTTTGGACCATTATTTTACCTTCTAGTCTAATTTATATTTAGTTTAAGTTTTTTGAGAACATTTTTTTTTAAAGAATTTTTTTTTTTACAAGCGACCTTCATTACATAACTGACACAATACGCCTACTAAACTCTCCCTCTCTTTCTAACATGACCCAACAAAACAAAACAGACGCCACAACCTTACAGAGACCTTGATTTTCACTAAACACAAACTAATAAAACGATTAATTAATATTCAGCAACAAATCAGCGTACCCAATTATGCGGGGCAAGTCCAAACTTTGTTATAAGCGGCTATTAAAGTTCCCCCTCACGGACTCATTGCAACGACATTGCCTATAAGTCAGGGGACAATAGCAGCACTCATCATTATGGCCTCAGCCGTTCTGAGTGTGTTTTTGTTTCTGAATTGTCTTATTAGAGAGCGTTTAGGCTGTTTGCACACCAGCGATTTGTCGTACATGAAGGACGTGGACGATTGATGGTCTATGCGCCTGCGCAATACTGGTTGTATTATATGATTACATTGGAAGTGCTTGTTGGTTTCCTTTGTTGATTGATGCTTTTGACGTATTATTGTTGTGATTCTTCTTTTTGATTTGTAACTATAAGGATAGCATTTGCTTTTTTTAGAATGTTGTGTAGAGTCAAATTGCTAGTATAATTTGGCGTTTTTGGTGCTTGTAGATTTTTTATTTTACGATATTATGGTTATTTGATTCAGTCATTTGCAATCAGGCAAGCATCCGGAACTAAGGCGATGAGAACAGGAAACAGAGAACTGTAAGATCAGCTACCTCTATTTTTCTGTTTATTATTTCTATCCAAAAGTTGACTGGACTATATTAGCGACACGAGCTGCTTTGAACCTATTTACTTCTACATTTTCATTAACTTCACTGCCGTTTATTTTTTTCTCGTAGAAAAGACGGGCGTTGGGGCAGAGAAGTCCTTGATCGGCGACCGTGAAAGCTAGGCAGACGCAGCGTAGGCAGGCCTTTAACGACGTGGACCGATGATCTGATCTAGATCGCAAGAAAGTGTTGGTTGGATGCAAGAAGTTAGCAAAGCCAACTCCATCGTCGTGGGGATTTTTGGGGCTGATTTGTCAAACGACTTCAAAAACGAGGAGGTTCTTAATTCGTCTATATTCTTATGTTTGTTTCCTCAGTACTTCAGACGGCGGATTTTTTTTCAGGTATCGTAAAATAGTCATTTTGTCCAATAATTTCATCAACTTTGATTCATTCGTTTTTAATTGCATTCGGTTGCATATTCCAGACTGAGTTAATAACGATGATGATGATAGCTTTTATGCTGTATTATAAATAATATTCTATTTTAACAAGACAAGCCAAACCGCGATCTAATCATATCAATAAATTGTCGTGAAATTATTAAACAGCCTTAATAGATAGCTTAATTCATTTCTCTTGTACCAGAACTTTACGGCTAGATTCTAGATCATCTACAAGATTTTATAGGCAAGGTACAGCCAGCAAAAATATTGGATAAAAAAATTTAAGAGTACTACTAGAAGATGAATCACATCTTGAGCTCCAGATTACTTTTTGGATTCCGTACTTTAAAGACAAAAATGGAAGAATATTAATAAGGATTCGCTGTCTATCCGTCCATTTGTCACCAGGCTGTATGTCATGAACTATTTTAGACTGTTGAATTTTTAACTATTGCACAGGCATTTTTTTTTTCGATCACTTTTGTTCATCATCTTTCTTTCCTGTCTGTACCTACCTATTCTATTAAAGCCTGAATGTAAGGCTACCGTTTATTGCCATCGTAAAATACATGACATCTAACTACCGGATTACAGTAAATTGAATGGACTATGATATTTCTCTAAGCATTAATTTCTCGTCATTGGTTTTTTATGGAGTAAATCGGTTAGGGCTGGATTTTAGGTCCAATCTTCTGAAGATAATTAAAGGAAATATTTTTTTATAGACCCGGTTCTAATATTGTGATTGCCTTTTAAATTGAAGTTGTAGTTAGAGAATTAAATTAGTAGAAAGTATGATTCGTGCTTTAAAAGATTATTATTATCATCTTCAGTTTTGCAAAAGCCCGCTCATTGAAATGACTCTTCCTATAGTTTTGTATTTTTCTGTGCATGTATTAAAGTACTCTTACAAACTGTCTCATGCCCGATATTTCTCGCATGTTTAATGCACTTTAAACGACTTCAAAAATTATATATTCTATATTTCTGTTAACCCCTTAGAAAGCTCTTACATATTTTTTTATTTAGACATCACCCAAATATAAAAAGCTTTTCAAACCTTTGACTAGCTTCAAACCACAATGCAAGTATTATGGACAAGCAAGACCACTTACCTACAAACCACACCATCAGGCTTTTTCAGACTTAACTTCACCTAAATCCAATACAGAAACATCAGACATTTCACTTAACAAACCGGGGTTATACGATCACGTACGAGTTCCCCTCCATCCTACCCTTAAGCCTTTCGGCTGATCCTTTTATCAAGAGTTAACATTCGCAGTACAACACGGAGACATCTATAAATTGTAATGAGTTTCAACGCCACGCCGGCATCCAACGTATAAGGTTCTTCGGTGCGGTGTCAGAGAGCTGCTACGTGCACGTCCGGGCTGTTAGGCCTGTGGTGTAGTGGGAGATATGCTGTAGCGATAAAAAGTGATGAAGTCGATGTGAAGTGATTGTTGTTAGTTTAGGTATTTTTTGACAAGTAATTTTTTTATTCGTGAAATCGCAACGTGGTGGTATGATTTAATCGTAAATATTAGGAGATGGGGTATTGGTCAAAGAGCGCACATCGATCGCGTGCAAGAAAGGACATTAAATATTTGGAAATATATAATTTGGTGCCTGATAAGAAAACATAAAAATTTACGTTTGGATAAAAAGCTATGAAATAAAGTGATATACCTACCACAATATTTCCTACGTAGATATAAAAGTTATTTTTTGGCTAAACTAATACCTTAGAAAGCGATAAAATGGCTAACGAGCTTTTATAGCTTGCACTGGAACACATACCTTGCCCTTCGGCTAGTGAATAGGCACGTATACATGTTTATAATTTATTATATTCATAAATACGTCTGTATTGTATTGTTAATGTTACATTTAAATAAAAACATTTAAATACAAAGATTACTGCTTAATTTCAAGACTATGGGAAGAAAGTTTATGGCATTATAATAATGAGCGTTTTCTTTTTTAATTGTGTGTATTTTGGTGCTAAGGCAGTGGATATTTATCTGGTCATGTTTATTTTTGAACAGAACAATAAATAAGTAGTGATTTAAATTATTTATATACAAACGGTTTATTGAAGACTATTTACCGGGTTCGTCCGACTAGTTTCAGACTCCACCGGAGACATTGATCATGAGTCGACGCGGTGGCGAAATCGAGTCCAAATTAAGTCATGAAAGTAAATTTTTGCTAAGTAATTAAATAATTATGAATCCGCCTCACAAAGGATATTATAATAATAAAGTGAAGGTGATTTTTTGATCAACTGTAAAGTGAAGACTGGACGAAATGCTTCGACAAATAAGGAAAAAGCTATAAAAAATCCATTATTCCTTTTCGATACGGAAATCAGTTAGACAGTAGACACATACCTAACTGCTTTTTTATAGCCCTAGCAGACGGTTGTAGTTCTGACGCAACGAGAAACTTGAATTAATGCGTTACTTAGGTATAAGTTATCTGTGCTAAATAAGTGCTATACCTGTACTAACATAAAAATATATAAATATAAAGATATAAAAATTTTGAGTTCGTAACTTCGTAATTTATAAAATGAAAAAAGTAAAAACAATACTGAACGAGAAAATGCTTGTAGGTACCAATAGAAACGTTCACGTTAGTATAATAAGTCATTATAACCACAAAAAAAAACTGCCTTGCCAAGTTGACGTGGCTATCTTTGATAAAATCAAACGCCATTTTTCTTTAAAACTAAAATGACTGAAAAAAACGATGCCTACTCATTTTATATTTTTAAAGAAGACTGTGCCTGGCAAGGGAAAATTCTAGGCTAATATTACAATACAATATTGATAAGTAATAAAATTAGTACCGTCTATCACCTTGTATCACATTGCTAAGCCACTAAGTCCTGCGTCCAAGTAAACCTGTACCAAATGTCTATAAAAAGATATCCCCTTCAGAATGTCAAGTAATATTTAGATTTTACTATCGATTTTACAACCGACTGCAGGTGCTGAAATTTTAGCAGCCGTAGAGTAGTCTTATCATACAAATGTGTTTCTATCCTTATTGTGCAGATGTACACCACAAATGTTCAACAGAAGGACTTAAAGTGTTAGGGTTAATGCATACTAGTGTACAATGAAGCATGACACACGCGAATATTGGAAAATGTATTTTGTAAGAAGATATAATTATGTTTTTTTTAATTAAAAATTGTCATTTAAAGTTTAATTCAAATCGTTTAAGATATTCCGACGCTGTATGTCTATAAAGAAATTAGCAAAAATAAATACTCATAATGTTAGACAATTTATGTGTAAAAACATTTTGCGTGCAATAAATACATTGTCGAGCAAATTAAAAATGAATTTACATTTTTTTTTTAATAAATCTTCTACGCGATTCTATTTACCGCGAGTATGAAATGCCCCTTAGTCGGACCGTTGAGTGTGTCACTTAAGCCGGTCGCTACATTTGCACTGCGCATTCAAATAAGTCCGAGTAGACACCAAAACATAAAACTATGTTATTTCTAGCGCGTATTTCGGTACTATGTTCATTCACAGTAAAACTTTATTTATGTTTTCTAATTTTTATCGCTCTTCGCAGTCGACTACTTAATGACTTGACGCCTCTGCCCACAAACTTATCTGTGCGGTCCCGAAAATAGATTCGACCAAAGATTATGTAACAATAGAGGGGGAATTAGGTTTTCGTAGCTGTAAAACCGTGTTTGGTTATGTTTGGTTAGCGTATTCACGCCACGGTGAAGGAAGTGAGGAATAAAACTGGCAGCTCTGAATATAAAGCCAGACAATAAAAATTGTAGGTGAAACTTATTTATTTACATTATAAATTTATTTTTACACATTGATTGGTAGTCATTTTCTGGATTTATAGGCGGTAGAACTAGCCGGTTTATTGCCTTCTTTATGGTCCGTTTTTTTGGAACTATAAATTTAACTTCTTTTTTTCTAAATGGGGAACGATTTTTAATCCGTTTAAGGCAAACTTAGAATGGTCTTAATGTGGAACAGGATTTGATTTGACACGTTGTTTCTCTGACATTAATAACGGATAAACGACTCTGACGGTCGTTTGATACTTGTGAATCAAATGTGGCATATTTTAACAGTTTTATTAATATTTTATCACGTATAATTTATTACTTTGTAAGCTCTGAGAAACATATTGAGAACACCATTAAAAATACATTTTTAACATCATATTTTCAACAGGAATTTATTTATTAGAAATCCAAGCCGTTCAAAATCGTAGCACCTATATTTCTACCTTATGAATCATCAAAACATTTAATCTATTTTGCTAACAAGTCCACGAAAGTGAAGACACAGTTATTGAAAGTACACTCAAAGCTCTATTTCAAGCAAAAATAAATAACCGATATAAATATTTTAACGCTGGTGTATAGACGAAAATCAATAAAAATAACACACTCGGACTTGGCCGAGATCCATCATAGGATAGAAAAAAAAACGTTTAACTCAACTATTTTTAGTAAGTGCGAGTATTCCAATGATTTTAATGGCTGAAAATAAAGTAGTTGTCAAAATAAACATAATATTATTTCAGGTGTTGAAACGTCAATTGTTTGAAGAAATAAAGATGAAGTTAAGATTGATGATGGTTATGCTTTAGGTGAGCAGTTTATAGAGAATGAAGGTATGAAATTAAATAACAGTGTACGATTTTCAATAACCAAAACATTTAGAGACCTAGACCTACCTATTTCAATACAATACGAAATATAAATTGGAACTGTCAGTGTAAAGTTTAGAGATGATGAAGATTTCAAACAAAATATCGATCGCATTTAGCCTATATCAATAAAACCATCCAGTGAAAATTGTGAAAGAGAAAGGCAAGTACAAACTCCACAAAGAAGTATTTACTAGAATTATCACAGAATAAGCTAGCCCTTATTGTCATTGTCAAAGCCATCTGTATTCCGCAACGGGAAAACATGAACATAGCATGACTAATCTATTTGTTCTTAAACCGTCAATACCAACTATAAAACAAAAACTCATAACAATGTTGACAAATATGAGATTTCAAAAACACTACTTGAGGCATATATGTCGAGTGTTGTGACTGTAATTTTAAATAGTTGAACAATGCAAGTTATTGTGGACAGCATGACAAATCAAACAGAAACTGTTGAGGTTACCGAACGGTAGACGAACTTAATGGTAATTTTGAAATTAACTAGCATAAGTAGGTAGTAAACATAGAAAAACTTTTCGGCTTCAAAAATAGGAAATGGAAATCAAATAACAAAATTTGATCTGAACATATAATTGAATTTTACAAACTCAAGTGTAGCTATTTTAATTTCTTGACTAGTCTTTTTAAAATAATTTTGTTAAGGAAGAAATAAATTTAATTTGAATAAATGAGAAAAAAAGGCTTTTTAAATTCTTAATCTATAACAAGACTTTTAGGAAGAGTATGATACACATTTTATAACATCCATCATTGCCCATAAAGTATCATATTATATCAAAGATTTAATATATAAAGTCTAGCTAGTTGAAAGGAGAAAATTGATGACGTAAAGGAAACCAGTTTACATTCAGTCAGTGTATAGAGGTGGCCCACTGAATAAATTGATGTAGTCTTTAAACATACCGATCAGCGATGCGATGGTTTTGATACGATTTACGACTTCCGAGAGTGACATTCATGTTTTTAAGTGGAACCTGGTTTAGAAGTTGTTTCTTGTAGAGGTCATGAAGAAACTAGAGATGGTAATCACTGAAGGGTACGTGATATAAATGACTTTAGTTAAGTATAAGACAATTGTCTAATAAAGTCATTTGGTCGTCTTGTAACTGAAGTAGAAAAAGATATTAGTACAGTAGCCAATATAATAACGATAAATGTAGTTATGTTAAATGTAACTGATATTATTAAAGTTGTTGAAGGAACAGAAAATATAGGGGTAGTCAAAAAGACTTCGTTCGTTGTCTAATTACACGTTAAAGACACTAATAATGTTAACGATACCAAAAAGTCTGAAGAAGAAGTTAAACACAATACAAACAAAAAAAAACACAACCACGTCGGCCAAATTATCTACAACACACAGCTCACATTACAATCATTTCAATACTCAACCAGCATTCGTAATGAACTAACAAAATTTATGAATCAAGAACCGAAAAGACAAATGTTTTGAATCCGAAATCGGTCCGCATACCAAGACGACAGGCCGTGGTGACGATAAACACATTTATTTCATTGTCTTAGTGATTCCCAAATTACCTGTGATGCGTGGTGATTCTTTGTTGAGTGGCGCGAATGACTATGTGCGTCATAGAATATGGGCAAATAGATACCAAGTCTTTGAAAACTTTACCCTTTTAGCCTGGATAGATTTAAGTATCGTTATTTTTGTCCGAAACATTTTTTCTTCACAACAAGGACTGTTACATTTTTTTTCCCTCATGAGAAAAAACTGATGCCTCAACGTATAAACACCTTTCATAAACCATAAGTACAGTGTGGGACGAGCTTTCTATTAAATTTTGATTAAATATCATGTATTTACTAATAGCATCTCAACTTAGTTTACTCACAACATGATACAACTCAAATACCACCAACAGTTTTACTATCATATAGAGGAAATACATTTGATGACTATGAACTTAGTGTCAAAGTTATTAAGATAATCAAATCCCACCCAGTAATAACACACTAGGATTAGAACCGTGTTAAAGAGCTCGCTGATATACTAATTAGTCTTAGTGATAGTCTAATCAAAGCTACGGGTCATGGTTTGAACTTTGACAATGGATTAATCGATCAAGCGATTTTACAACTTTGGTGTGGAGATACGGTAACCAAGATTCTGTTAATGTCCATTTTGGAGTTCAGCCGTCAGCAAATTGGCGAACCTATCTCTGCCAAATGACAGCTTTTCTTTATTTTTAAAGTCGTAGCATCACTTGGGATCCTGGGTATGAACTTTACTCTCTTTGAAAAAGTCAATGAAAATTTTAATCCCATCCCCAACTTTTCCCACTACAAAAGTATTCAAACCACCCATATGAATAGTTCTAGACAAATGGGTACACATTTGATCCATTACCTGCATTGTGCCAGTGAAGCCTAACAGAAACCGCACCATACAAACTCCATACAAGTCATACAAATTACGTGCGACGCGTGCGCACACTTGCCTGCGGTTAGAGTGGACTTTTTATTGTACATTCTATTGCGTGAACTGTTTCACCGCAAACGGTTTAGTGTTATAGTAACAATAAATAGAAGAATTGCTTTTATTGCTTTCTTCTTTGTTATGTTAAAGGTTAGGTTTAGTTTTAGTTTAGTTAAGAGTTTGAGTATGTTTTTTATGTACGGAAGGCAGAAAATAGCTTTCTTGCTTAAAATAAATACTAACCAAACCAAGTTTTATTTTCTTAAATACGGTTATCAAGGCCTTATCAGAAATCGTCAGTTAGTTTCATTCTACACAAGAACAAACCTAAATATAGGTTTTTTTTTAGAGTTGGAGCTTTTTGGATGAAGGAGAAAAAACAATGTATCTTTCAAATAATCAATGTAATGCAGATAAAAATACTCTTGAAATAAAAATAAAATATTTTTGAGGCCACCACGATAAGAAGAGACAGTCGAGTGGTTGAGAGTCACATGCGGCTTGCGGTCAGAGGTCCAAGATTCTTATCTCTGTTGGGTCACGCATTACCTACCGTTTACCTACTGGAAAGATGTCGTGATGGTGAATAATTATGTCCTTATCATTGTAACAGTTTATTATATGAAATTTCTTTCTCAAAGTCAGCGTAATGAAGTCATTTTTGAGTCGCTATTTATTTATCAATTGAAACATGAGGATTTTGGTGAATTGAAGGTTGTTGGATTTTCAGCTTTTTATCTGTGCTTCACTTCAAAATGCGGCCCAAGAATTTAATGCCTTAGTGCAGGAGTAATTTTCTTTTATCGAGCAATTCTTTTTTTTAATAATTTGCATAACTATTTTAGTAGGTCAGCTCACAAAGGCATGGATCTTGGTCTTGATGACTCGTGAAAACTTTTCGAATGATTTCTTCTTCTGTTTAAGTCAGTACAATAGTGAAATGATGCAGCCTGATCTTTACCGCTTTAAAAGGTTGGCCGCTAGCAAAATCAAATTGATTTTTTATGTATAGCATCAAGTAGATACAAAAGTGAAATCTAAAAACATACCAAATAAATCCCACCTCAATACATACCTTATGTTAAACCAAGTATTACAATATCACTAGACGGACAAATATGTATCTCCAAACATTATATTCAAATACAACCAATTGCAAATGTCAAATTCGATGTTATTATCCAATGAAATATATTCTTTAATATTATACAAATGACCGAACTTATACACTATAGAGATATACAGAAAGTATGTAAATAGTTAAAAAGCACAATAAATTGAGTGTCGCCGGTTTTTATCTTGTTTCTAAGAAATGGTTCTGGCGGTTGCGCGCGCGCATACCCGACGGGTACTACCTGATTAAGGGGATGTCTTTTGAATGAGATGTAGCTTGTTTTATAGTGATTACTTGGTTGTGTTGGGTTGGGATTTGTTGAAGTTAGTGTTTTTGGTCGATAAGGGTTAATGGTAAAAGGATGTTTTCCAATTACGAATTAATTTATTTTTATAAAATTAAAGCATTTTTTTATCCTATTGAGTGAAAAATACATATTCATTTTCAGCCCTTTTTCCGTAGATTTACAATAACATCTACGCAGTTTTGTTTCCAGAATTTATTTGCTACGGTTTTTTTCCACAACTATCTAATAAAATAATATAATATTCTTTACTGTACTTTAGAGAAATTAATTACATAGTTACAGTCTAAGGGTACAATGGCGGCCTTATGACAACTAGCGATAACTTCTAGACTACATTAATTAAAATATATATATATATTCAAGGCGCTTATCGTCCTTAAAATAAATACTAACTCAAAAAGTCTTACTTCGAGAGGCAATATCAAGCGTCCAGAAATTCAATAAGAACTTCGCCTTAACCCACACATGCCTTTGTATGAAAGCGTGGCTTTAACCATTTGTTATTGGATTATAATAACACAAGCCTAGTACAGATACTTCGACTCATTTATGCGCGCGGCGCTATGTGTGGGTAGCCCTTGTAAATACACAGAGACGTTGTGTACTAACACAGCTTTCATATGTGTGTCACTGTCACACAAATAAAAACTTGCATGATAAACAGTCGCTGTCAATCGCACGCACACATAGCGCCGCGCGCACAAATGACTTGAACTACCTGTATATACTAGATATTATGGAAACATTTGACTTTATCCATTATTTGACTTTTCTATAGTGAAATATGTGAAGTTTGAAGAAATATTTTGTTGAACATCGCAGTTATGTCACGTAGTTATTTGAGGATTTGAAATGGATTCGAATGTTACATTTAGAATTGTACTTTATTCGTATTTTTATAAAGTTTAAAATTCAGTTTACTTAAATTATCATTTTTATTTCATTCAAAATACTTTTTATACTACACATTACATTACCTACATATAAAATGGATTGTATTTCTGAAGCGAAGACCTGTACGTTTGGCTAAAATTTAGTTTAAATTCTCAAATTACTTTAACTTTTACACAATTATGTTAACAGCAATAACTTCCATAGTTCTTGTAGATTAACATCCAAACATAACGTTTACAACTAAATTTCTTAACAAGAAAATTAACTCATAAAAGTCCAACAACACTTTTCAACAATTTTCTCAGACCACTTAACCTAAAAATTTTAACTAGCCACACCTAATATCGTTATTATGAAGGAAATAGCTAAAACAAAAAAGAAAACCTACCACCATCTTGTAAAGTAATATCTTAAAAGTGGAAGCGAGACAGAGCTACAAGGCATATAACGCCGTCTCTTTCTAACACCAGCAACAACATTAATAAGGAACGTCGTAGTAAACTCTTTGGTATTACTAGCAAAACGTAAACAAAAGTTCAAAATTACTGCCTGTTTGTGGCAACGGCCGAGTAAGTGCCTTTATAGCAAGAAATACAAGGAAAATGCGTGTGAATTACTGACTGAGAATAAAACTTTAATGTTTTGAATTAGGATTTTAAAACTGCTGTTATTAAAGTACAATAAATGATAAATGTGCTGATGTGCTTCTGGTGAAAATTATCAAACGTCAAACCGTAAAATATAGTCTAATTTTGCTGGGTCACAATCAGTATTGAAAAGAATGTACCATAAAGAATGTACCATAAGTTGGTTCTTTTAAGATAGGCCATAGGTATTCAAAGTGCTGTAGCAAAATGCTAATAATTTTGCCTCACATATTATCTCGTCCGTCATAATATGGGTAAACGTCGGAAAATTCAAAATCACAAAGCCGGACTGGTAACTGATTACCTCTTTACTGCTGCACAATGTGCACGATCAAAACATCAAAATTACTCAACAATAACAAATTGTGTCCATTTAATATGTATTGTATCGTAGGAATCATTTCAAACAATCCAACACCAAAATTTAAAAAATACTTTTGCAGCCGTGAGAGCGAGATGCCAACAAAATCCGTATAACGCTGTCCCTCTCCCACAACCACAAGTACTACTTCAGGTATTTAGATCCCAGTTCGTGAATCTCACACAAGTGAAATGTTTTAGCGTTTCAATATGAAACAGTGTTTGTCAGCCATATAAGGAGACTGGAATTGGATCTTCAGTTCTCGTTAAGCGAAATTCTGATACAATGTTGCAGTACAAAGACTATGAGGATACGTACTGAATGCTCTAGTAGATACTGGAGAAAAAGCAATAACAGTATTTCTCTAGGTAATTCTAGAAAAAATCCAAAGTGTCAGGCAATAATTTGCAGTAGTGATTGGCTTACAACCAATTAGTCTGATCTACTGATCAGCGCTTCAGAATCTTGCAACGGTGACAGCAACTTGCAACACCAATGCGTCGAAAAATATTTTGACAAAATGACTTTGTAAAAACTGATATAATAAAGAAATGAAGTTAGTGAATTTGTGTCGTTGTACAGTGTAATCTGCTGAATCGATTTTAATGTTTTTTATCAACACAGTCTACTTTTTGAGTACTAAACCAAAAAAAGACACTCAAATAAGTACTCATAGGCCAGCTGATGAACAGTTTATTTAATTCATAAAACGATAAAGAGAAATACCCTTCAAAAAAACGTGATTAATTCTTCCCCATTGAACGAAAATCCCATCCTCAAGAGCTGTTTTCACTTATAAATCTTATCCTGAACCTTCCCTTAGACTTTAATTGACATCAAATTCTCAGTAAATCAGCAAACAAACATCAGTTTCCAATAACCGTATTTAATTCTCCATTTCTAAATATAGTTAGGACATGTATATTACAAATGTTTGGACATCTCGTAACCAGTGCCTGTACCAAGATCTTCGAAGGAAATACTGCTGTCGTTGAAGAAACGAGAGAATATAGAGCACTATCTCGCTTTTCCAACGACATCTGTCCTACTGAAGGGTTTCATAGTAAGGGAGTGCTACTCGTAAATAAACATCCCGACGTCACTCGATCAACGCATACGTCCATTATCTTGTTGTTTTGTTGATTCCATTTGTTTCTACAGGATTTTATTAGTGTATGCAAGGAGAAATATTGTTGTTGAGTAAATTATATTATCATTTTATTAGGTCAACAACAGGACAATTACAAGCGATAACTTGATATAAATAAAACTTAAAACACGGTGGTCTTCTGTTTGTCTCTCGAGTTTCTTACTCTTGACTTCCTTTTCCCAGTATCCTCATAGGCCTTGAGATCTCCACTATCTCAAGAGCCTTGGCTAATCTTCAGTTAGCCTTAGCTAGTCCAAGTTATGATAGGTCTAGTCTTAACAGGTTAAGGTGATGCCGAAAGACCGTATTTTACAAAACGGCTGTGTATCATCATCATCCTAGAATTTGCCCAACTATGTACCAGTGTTTTGTCGTCATCGGGCTTCCTTAGACTGGTTGTCAGAATTCAGCTTCCGAAAACTCGTCAAAACTGTCGGAGATGTGTAAACAAACTCTGAAAGATTCAACGTGCCTTCCGGAACACGACGACACTCGTTCAGACATAAATAGTCACCCATCCACGGACCGACTGTATCAAATACAGCTTAACCTATTATCGATCAACTTGTGCAGTTGTAATTTAGCCTCCAGCTTCTCCCAATAGGCTAGCACAATGACGTATTAAGTTCTACAATGTGTTTCCTTATGATCGGACGTTCAACCCTCAGCAAATGCATCGTACAACAGTAGCCAGCAAACCCTTTATTCGTTCATTGTTTTCACAAAACCAGAGTAATGAATTTCTCTAAAGTCCGCACAAATACGTATTTTTACTCACAATATCCCTGTTACCTTACATTGTTAAAGAGCTCTTAAGTCACGCACGAGATTCTTTATCGGTGTGTTTACTAAATTAAACTCGCTTTTAATACTTTTTGTTAACTTAACTGGAGCTGGTAAACTTTCTTTTATAGTTATGGAATGTAAACATGGATTTATAATAATAAATGCTTTGGATTGTTTCTTGGTTTAGTGAACGAAGAATTGTTATGTTAGTTATTGTTATTTCGGATGGTGATGCGAAAATTGGGACTTAATTTCGGGGACTTTCGTGTAGAGGTATTTTTAAAATATAAAATATTAATTATATATTCAGTTAATTTATTTTGTTAACATTTTACTCTGCCCTCAAAACGTATTGCAAGAGTTTTTATAAGTATATTTGAAGTCACATACTCTACGTCGTCATTTCTTCAATCTTATTCAAATCATGTGAATGTATCAATGCCTATATATTTAGGTTCTTGCAACATAATAAATTGTAACCAAGTAAGGACCTAGTCATTTCAACCAGTCATTCAACTAATAGAAATTTCAATTAATTTCTTTATTAATTTAATAGAGTGTAAAATATATTGTTTCCTGTTTTCATGAATTTAGAGCTGAGATTTAATTATTCTAAAATTACATTTTATTGTAACTACATCCTTATTTGCTTGGAGTTACAGTTATATTTCATTCAAATACTTTTCTAACAGTGTTTGAAAAAGGACATTTTTATACTCTGACAATATTTTATGCTCAAAAGTTTTTTAGTTTGAATTAATAGTCTATAAAACCATATTAACATGTTAAATGACGTTTATGTTTCCGCGAATATTATAACTCTATTTATAATCGTATACTTATAAAACACCGGTCAAGTGCGAGTCGGAAATACTTCCTACTTTTTACCTTTTTTTTTGTATGATTTTTTACTTTAGAGGCCTGTTGCCTCTAAAATATATAAGTAAGTAATAAGTCATACCTAAAATCTCAACTATCTTGTACGACAGTTCATGAGATACAACCCGGTGAGAGACGAACATATAGCAGAACCTTTGCAATAGGATTCCGTTTTTACTCTTTGAATACGCAACTCTAAAAACCAGTAAAATTTTATAGTCAAAGACGTGATTTGGGTATGAAAAGTAGTTCAAAATGTTGTTGTCACCCTATTTGGTATGTCGGAGATTTAAAAGATAGACAGAGATATAAACATTAAGAAAATACGGTAGATTTATGAATGGCAATCTTAATATGACAGGCTTTGGCCTTACCGTTAGGTAAAGATGTCATCAAATGAAGGAACAAAATTGAGAGGCACTTGTAGGCTAGAAAGTTCAATATTTTTTATATCTAATTAGATCTTGATTCTTTTTGGCTGCTAAGCCAAAAAGTAAAGTTTGTCTGTATGGATGTTTGAACCTCTTTCACGCAAAAACCACTGAACGGATATCGGCGAAACTTGGCACGCGGATAGGATATAACCAGGATTAACACAGATTTTTATCCCGATTTTATGTTGTCTTCGGATTATTTTCGATTTATAGTGGGCGGGTCCGCGGGAAACAGCTAGTTTATTATATAAATGTAGATTTTTAAAACATAGAACAATAAATTATCCCTCCAATTATATAGTCAATGATAAAACAGGTGTACATGTATCATGATAGCTAAGCGCCAGTACCTATTTATCATTAATTAAGCAAGCCATGAATACAAGGATCATAATTGGTTCAGACATCACAGGGAAGTTATGTGATAATTTACTTCCCGTTAATTTAGCCATCGGCGGTCTACGAAAGAATTTTATTAAAAGCTGCAACTTGGTGAACATGTTAATATGTAAGCTTTGGTGTTTTGTTTTTATATATTAAAATAGTTGTTAAATTAAACTAGTTATTTTAGTTTGCTTTAATGCTTTGAAATTGTTTTGTTTTGAATTGGTTTTAATGTACTGTAAAACTTGCATTCATAACAAATTACGCCTGTTTCTACAAGAAAGAAAATTAATACACTTACAAAACCCTTAAAACCCACGTTTTTAAATGTAACTCCATTCAAATTTAATCAAAATGGGTTCAGTCGCTTTAATAGTTGTAATTAATGAAGCTACGATGAATTGAAATTTAAACAGCCAGCTATCTTATCGGGAAGTTCCTCAAAATCGAATTGCAAAAATCCAACTGGAACGAAAACAAACTAACTAGGAAATTAAGTACTTACTATCAAACAAAATACTATCAAAAGAAAATGGAATGTAGGAAAACGTAGGAAAATTGTCTAGCTATCGATGTTAATGAGATACCTATAGCCTGGTGATATTCAGAAGGGCTAATAGCGGTTTCTCAGTTATCAGGTTCCGCTTGTATAGGTACCAAGTCCTAAAAAAGTTCTAGCCTAGACATAAATTCGGACCACAAATTAACTTTTTAAACAAAGCACACCTGCTTACTTTAAACTACAGCAACATAATAAACAGTTCCGTTACCATAGCAACCCATAAATTAAGAGTCTTTAACAAAAACTGATGGACTCGTGTTAATATAATAGGTTATTTAGCGATAAATATTTATGGCTATCGTTGGTTCGTGACTCAATTGTTAATGTTAAGTGACAGCGTTAAGGGCAGAGGCTATTCGAAGAAAGGCTTTGGTAAAATTGAAGGCTGTAATGCAAGTTTATTTTATCTAAATCGAAATTGTCCCCACGGTTACACAAAATCGGAATAAATTACTTTCCTATGTCTTAATCCTGGTTATAAACTATCTGTGTACCAAGTTTCGTCTAAGCCCGTTCAGTTGTTTATCAATACTTACAAACTTTCGAGTTTATAATATTAAATTGGTCGTCTGAGTAGAGAGAATAAACACTTCGTACCATACCAAACTTTGACAAAATATTGGAGAGTGTCGGGATTTGAACTTACCAAAGACTTGTCAGTACAATGGATAGTCATACCACTGAGCTATCAATGGTTTTAAAAGTAAACGATAGTAACAATTTAGTAGCTTCAATAGGAGACTGACTGACAGACTGACACTAGTTTTTAATATTGTTCATATATAAATTGTTTAGCTAAGCTATAACCGCATAAGTGATTCGATCACAGGTTAAGCTATGCTTGACGCGGTTGGTCCGTAGATGGGTGACCATCTTTGTCATAACGAGTTCCTCCGTGTTTCGGAAGGCACGTTAAATTGTGGGTCCCGGCTGTTATTCCTACATCTTTGACAGTCGTTACAGGTAGTCAGAAGCTTGAAAAAGTCTGACAGCCAGTCTAACCAAGGGGTATCGTGTTGCCCAGGTAACTGGGTTGAGGAGGTCAGATAGGCAGTCGCTCCTTGTAAAACACTGGTACTTAGCTGAAACCGGTTGGACTGGTAGCCGACCCCAACATAGTTGGGAAAAGGCTAGGCCAATGATGATATAAATTGTTTTGACGTTCAAAAGTGCCATATACTGGTCTAATTGAAATAAACAATTTGACTTGTAAGTTAAGTCGCAAGAGTATAATAAGCGCAATTATCCAGTAGCTATTATCTTGTTGACAGACAATTTTTACATACAAGTAGTCTAAAGGCTAAAGTCTAAAAATAATATAATTTACAAAAATAACATAATATTTTATTAATAACCAATTTATATGACCATAAACAGAACGTTGATATAGGTTATACAATTTTCAAGCCGTGTGTTCTGAATATTAATAATATAGAAAATAACTCTCTTTACCAATATTAATTTATTACTACGCTCGCATGTCTTAAACCCATCATAATTAATAAGAGATCAGAAATTACTCGGTTAACGACATTCAGGAAAAAGACAAAGGTGTATGTGTTGCCTATTCACAAGTGTTATTGTGGAAAAACCGTAGCATTATCTATAAATGTAACAGAACGTTATTAAATTAAGAAGATATTGTAATAAAAATACATTGCATTTTACAATCGTTGCTGAAAATTTTGTTGCCCAAATTGAGAACCTCTTCATTTTTTTTAAATTTGACAGAAAATTACTGAATTTAATAAGCAGCTCAGTCGTTTTTTATGAATATTTATCAGAATGATTAAGGCATGAACAATATGAACATAGTTAAATTTGAAGACTAATTCTGATTATAAAAGTACAATATATATTCTGTTAATTAAATCTGCTAAAAAAGGTAGTCTATAATTAAGTCGTTACTAGTAATTCATAGCTACTGTCGAGTGCTAACTGGCCTGCTAATGATGATTGCTAAAAACAGAGTTATTAAAACAGCATTATGAAAAAAAAACACAAAACATACCTTTACAAATTCAGCTGCAACCATCTGCAAACAAAATAATGCATTTTTAATTACGTCTAGAACAAAAACCTCTTTAAAAACTGTAATTATTTTTCTACAATTAAGAGCTATAAACTACAAAAAAATATCGTTTCACTGGACCAGGCGCGTTGATGCACAAAAGTTGTTTCACCAAATTTAGTGTTTTTCAATATATTTGAGGTATTTTTGATAGTCTGTGCTGTGTGTTTAACAATCATTTTGGTCGAAATCAATTGTTTTTACACAAAACACTGATTACTATACTTATCTCTCGATTTCATCAGTGAATATTCAAGAAATTATGCTTTTGATATTTATATCATAATTTAACAAACCTTGGATATGCGTACTCTGTCATTTTAAATAAATTATGTGTTTTGCGCAAATCTTTAGTCATATCATCATAAAGTAATGAGCAAAATCTGATCACTACACATATCAAAAAAACTACTAAAAGAAAATTTGCGCATTGCACAAAAAACTGGCAGCATTCTAAAACTTGACAGCCGAATAAAAAACAAACGCTAACCGCATACGTCATCCGCGTTAAAAATTAACGAGCATACAACGGTCACAATTAAGCGACATTTTTTACGCTCAATAATAATTATTTGTCGGACATTTTTTCCCCACAGGGTGTGCACCGGTTGAGACAAAAAAGCTCTCACGCGCTCTCATCAACTTGGACCTTTCGATTATTCATGGCTACGCTGTGGATGGCGTCTGATATCGTATAGAGCTGTTAATCACACTTTGGAGGACTTATCTATTAATAATAAATAGTGAAGTGAGCTATTTCTTTATTTAAAAATATATATTTAATACTTGAGAATGCGAATGTGCATGTTTTATACTACCATAAATCTAAATAAAAAAAAAAATGAAGAACAAGATTTACCAGTAAAGTATTTACATTAAGCCATCAAAATAAAACAAGTAAAAGCATTTACTAAACTCAACATCTAAGTCGGGGGATTTATCAACTCTACACGTATCCGCGTAATCGAGTGACGGGTGATAGAGTCGGCTGAGATAATGACATCTGCGGTAAAAACGCGGACACTCGGTTATTTATCATCCACTGCCTCTTTAATTATCCGACGGGCTGGTGTGTGCCCGCCTTAACGCTCAGTGTACCACCGGCCTTATAAAGCCATCTCACCTTATGAGGGGGTGATTTTTTGACAGTTCCAATTTGTTGTTTTTTTTTCGGTCAATAATTTTCTCGCGTTGATTATTGTGTGGAACAAATGATTATTGTACTTTTCGAATGGTTTTTGACTGACGTAATGTTGGTTTTCGTTTATAAATGACGGTTTAATGTAAGAATTTGCTTATTTTGTAACGTGAAGACTCAATCAAGATGAATCTCTAGACGGATATGAGTCGTCATTAAATAACTTTTTGTTGAGTTTGATGTCAGTTTCAAATTGTCGTTAACGATATACCTCGAAATAACGTTATTTGCGTGTTGCACATCGGCTCTAAGAAAAGCTTCGAGTGAACTGACTGTCAATCTTCGTGCTAGATTACAGTGAGATCAACCAGCTATCTTGGTTTAGTTTCCTTTGCAATTAACCATGGACACTGATCGATTAGCTAACTTGCTAATTGGTCTAAGAATCTAAATATATTTTTCAAGCTGTAACATTTTCAAGAACACATTATAGTATTAAAACTACTCTATTATTTTTCCTTACAAATAATCTTTTTTCTTCCTAACGTACCTTTACTTATTGAGATTACACATCGTCATCATAAAACCAAGTGAAAAATTACTTCAGGATGATAGATATTATTAATGTATCTATCTTGTGATTGATAAAACTATACAACAATTTATTATAAGCAGTGATTGCGAGTTTGTTGATTTATCGAACTTTGAGATTGAAAAAGAAATGCTTGAGCCTGATATAATTTTATCATTTTGTGCAGCGCACACACATACCTATCGTGAGTGTGCAATATTGTGCATTGCACAAGTTCGTGTTAATAGTTAACTCAAACTTCTTTTGCGACAAATATAAATACTAATTAACCATGATCATACATCATGTTAATAGTTCAGTTAAACCGTTTTTCTAAAAGTCAATGATTTCTACTAAATTATTACAAAGTCAAATCCTTACTATTTCTCGGAGTTTATTTTAAACCTCATCTACATAAACTGTTAATTGGAAGATGTTTGTTTTGTTCAGTTAATGAGATGATTTTATGTATAGTTAATGTTAGCTTACACCTAAGCTCTAATTAGCTGCTTATCGGTATTCTTTTTTTTATACGAAGTTTTTTTACTAACGTTCTGTTTTTTACAAAAATATTGTGTTTAATGGCATAAAGTGAAAACGTAAGTTAATTTAGTGGTTGTGTAAACAAGTCTTTTAAAACTTCGTTAGTTTTCGTACATTTTTAGATAAAGGTGAAAGAAGAAATTGAGTTATGTTAAGAAATCATAAAAGTATTAAACATTAAAGTTAAACAATTTGTAAAAAATCAATAAAGTAACAAGACTAAAAAGTTAACTTTTAATTAGCCGCTCGTTAAAGTAAACTCAAGTTTTAAAGAGCTACCAGTTACAAGGAGCTTCTTATGTTACGTACAGTTGTCACAAACAGACTGTAAACATTAACATAAACGGAATATAAATAGTCACGTCCGTGCATCAATCATTGCTACTGGAAACCAGCCGGCACAGAAATAACTAACATCTACAAAACAAACCGCGAACACTATCAAAACCAACTAAAACAATAATTACAAATAAAAATCGATCGATCAAAACGATAATCGAAACTCGATACGTTTTTAATCGATATCGTTAGTTATACCGATTAACATGTTCAATTAAAAGGATTTTTTAATCATTCTATATATCAATTAACCCCGATATGAAATCGATTTTCAGAAACAACCGGTCTGGGTCAGTTGTGGGCACTATATCACAAGTGACACGCTTGCGAGTGACTGTGATAAATCTTGCGAGAGTTAATTAACTGCCAACACAATGCTTTATAAGTGTTTAAGGATGCGTGTGTAGGGCTGGGCCTGGCTTAGAGCGGGGACACTCTCGTGTATGTAGGTACATGTATCGGGTTATTTTACACCTGTTCTGGATATTTTATTATAGGAGTGTAGTGAACGTGTTACGCTAGAGAGCTGTTAGTTTTCTAAAAAAATAAGTTTTTACCATTAAAAAGGTATTGAGAGAATGTTAGTTTTTCTGAAATTTATTTTCCAAAATTTTCTATCAACCTATTCAATTATCAATTTTCTAGTTAGTAAACTCATAGCCAAATCTGAATTTAACTATCAAAGTTTTAGTACACGATTACTGCTTGCATCTAACAATACACCAACACATTTGAGTATCCATTTGATAATCTCTACACAATCATTCAACATCACCACAGTACCTAAGTGAGTCGTTCGTAACTTGCGCCGGCGCCGAGTGCCGCGCTAATACATCTGCCGATTAAGATCTTAGCAGGAACTCGATAGCTTATCCCCTCATCTAGCAGTAACATCGCGCCTAGGCGACAAGGGACCAGGGAATAAAAACTAGCTAATACTTGAAGTAGGGAAAGCAAAATACTTGGCAGTAAGATGTTTAAGAGCTTGAACGTTTTTTGAATAATTTGACTATACTAAGAGTGTCTCAGAGCATGTCAGTGCCAGTCAAATAATTAGTGATGATAAAAGAGTTTGCTTTATTTTCTTAAGCGTTTACATATAATAAAAAATGGTACTAAGCAAGCCTTTATTATCTTCCAGTCCACTAAGAGTAGTGTAAATATTTAGTGAAATATTAATATTTGTTTGGGGTTTTTTGGCACAGTTTGGGCAACTGCACATAATACTGTTCGTTACACAGAGTGCTCTAATTTACAGATATTAAGAATGAAACAGAAAAAGTGCAGTGCGCAAATCAGTTAAAATCAGTGATTAATCGTGTTTGATTTAAGATAATTGAAATTACGTAATTAAAACACACGTTTTCGGTTTGATATAAGATTGAACATTGGCTTAACGATACATTAATTATTCAACAGTTCAAGATAAATTGCAATGATTCTATGCAAATTATGTTATTTAAAGTATTAAAATAAGTAACGAGTCGACGATAGCAAAATTAATTATTTGAATAATCGACATAACTTATCAACTCACCGTCATCGCAATAAGAAATATTTTCCAACGAAACAAAATAATTAATCGCATAATTAAATTCCACTACATCACTACTAGTGCTTCAATTACAAAACACTAAATCAAGTCGCAGCACTAAAAACCGCAATATGCGCTCAGTACACGTACCCACTTTATATTATAAATCTTTACGTTCGACAAGGCAAATATGGCGGGAACGAACTAGCTATGGCGTTGTCAGCCAACGTATTCGCGCGAGATATCGATGCATACGATCTGACCACACGTGACGTTATTCGATAATCGAACGAATCGAATAAATCGATGAATCGATATTTCCAATGAATCAATTGCATTCGGAGTGACACAAGCGCGGAATTCTAAATTTGAAATTGTCATTCTGTAGTTGATTTTCTTTTTTATGACTAAGGACAGAAACGGCCTAGATGTTATTTGTTCTGGTTTTAAATTAGGTTTGTTTAATGGCGTGGCCTAATAACTTATTCTGTAAGAGTTTATTAATTTCACACTTTTTAAAGGATGATGTCAGAAGGAAAATAAAATTTCTCGCTTCCAGTTTGACAGATAACATATTAACTTTTTTCTTATTTAACTTTGAAAATAAATTAGGTTTAAAATACACTAAGGAGGGAAAAATCAATAGGTTTTAGTGTCACAATAATACTGTCATATTTTTGCATATCAAGATTCATCATCATCAAACATTTTCCGGTATGGATACATTTCATAATCGAGTAGGGTTAACAAGGTTTTTATCAAAAAACTTTGATTAAAAGAAAGACTAACAATCATGCCTAATCAACCTATTCGATTTCTAAAACCACATCTCAC
>NW_020799683.1:0-33613 GCF_003590095.1 Trichoplusia ni | reverse complement strand
GAATGAGCAAAATAGTGACAAAAAACAAATATGGTAAGACCACCATATTTGTTTTTGTGTGCTTACGGCTTCGTTGATGGAAACCGACATAAAAAACACGAAATAAAATATTCCTTTCTTAGTGCATAGGCGAAATTGAAGGCAGGAGATTCCTTAATAATTCAGGAAGGGAGCCCTCCGTAAAAAAAAGAGGTGGTTATTCAAATTATTTCAAATCTAGCCTATTTATTACCATATCATAAAAAAATCTTCACAATCTATACAAGTTTGAATATACATATTCTTCTGTATTTGAGATTAAAGAGACTGCAGAAACATACTTCATACTAAACAAGCAAATCCCACAGCCCATATGAACTTGAAAATGTTAAATCCAATGTCTCATAGACACTTACTAACAATACATGGCTAAGTTAAGTATTTAACTGTCAGTCTATTTACCTGTGTAGGAAGTGGATCCTCAGTGAAATATGGGTCCTGCATAGCCTGTTCTGATGTTATCCTCCGATTGGGGTCCATCAACAAGAGGCGTTGAAGCAAACTGAATGCCTTGCTGTCAGGTTTAATTTTGTGCCTGTCCATATACTTGCTAAGTGAACAGTTCTGGTAACTGGAAATGAGAACATTAAGGTCAATATTAAATGTAGTCAGTTTTTTCTATGTATTGGAGATTAAGCAGAATATTATTAGCATTCAAGAAAGTATCTTAATAAGAATCATACATACACACATACTCATAAAAAAATAACAGTCGTAACTTTAATGTTTTAGTTCTAACTAAGACCGATTATTGTCAACTTTTATCTTTAGGATAGATACATGTAGGATTGATTTTAATAAAACTAATATAAATAAAAACTTACTTAGATCTCTTAAAATCTTTCACTAAGGTAGCATGTTCAGGCATTTTCCTGATATCTTCCCAGTCTTTCTCCTGTGGGAATCCCATGACATTGAATATCCTATCCAACTGGTCATGATGGTAAGGGTTGCTTGTCTTTATGTCTTCTTGACGACAGTGGAATATAGGCTCGGATGTTAATAGCTCCGCAAATATACAGCCAATGGCCCAAATATCTAGAGAAATTAAAAAAAAATACTTTGTTATGCCTGTTTTTGGTTATATAAAGATTTACTATCAAACCAATCCAAATTTATGAATCATACAATAATAGGCATAGAATACGAAAGTCTGTTTTCCAGAGCCCATTTTACTGTTACATGCTGATTACTAACCTATATTATGGGTGATTCTTCAAAAGAAGACAATATAAGGTGGGCTAAAAATGGATTGATCTCATACATACTTAAATACATCTCTACAGAAATAGACAGAGTTTAATAAGAGTTACCTATAGCCTTTGTATAATGTCTCGCTCCAAGTAACAATTCTGGTGCTCTGTACCAGAATGTGACCACTACAGGATCTAAGTCAGCAAGAGGCTTTAAGGGAGCATTAAACAGTCTTGCAAAACCCATGTCAGCTATTTTAACTCGGCCTCTCTCTGGCCCTTCGCCCATCACTAGGATATTAGCTGGTTTCTGAAAAAGAGAGAATCTATTTATATAAGATGGTAAATTTAATGTTTTGAGTTTACAAATGATATATTTTAATATAGCTCTCTGATTTAAGTATTTAGAATGCAGGTTACTTTCACTCTATGCTGTTAAGTTATGCCTGCCCAAACTCTTAAAGAATCATAATAAATAATTTTAATCAAATATCTTACCAAATCTCTATGTAGAACCCAATTGGAATGTAAATAGTGAATACCATCCAAGATCTGATAGAGAAGACTCTTCACCATACCTTTAGGCACCATCACAGACTTTTTGTTGGCTTTCGCTGCTCTATGGAACTTGATGATATGCCATAGATCATGTTCGGCATAGTCAAATAGCAGCCATACTTTTCGATCAGTGTGAGACAGGAATACTCTAATGAGGTTTATTACATTTGGATGTTTTAATTCTCGTAGCAACTGAAAACAATGATTGAAAAAACTGTTATTATTATATGACAGTTTGAGTTGAGTTTTGATAAGGTATTACAATTCTTCACACTTTTTATTATATTTGTAATAACTTTTCTATACTTACTATCATAAAAATGTGTGAAAAATCGCGACGAAACTTTACCAAAATACAGCTTTATTTTTATTTAATAATTCTTCTGATTAATTATTGTTTATATAAATGTTAGACCTATGCATTACAGTAGGTTATAATTCTGATTAACAGGTATTTTTCTTGCCAATAGTAACTTAGAATATTTTTTAAGGACTTACCGCTATTTCTCTGCAAGCGGACATTGACAGACCGGTGCCTTCGATCTGCTTTAACGCATAATCTTTTGTATCAGATCCGTCTTTACGCCTCGCTTTATACACATGCCCATAGGTGCCACGACCAACTTTACAACCTTCGAAGTCGAATAAATCCTCTACTTTTGAACGCTCGTTTTGAGTTTTAACTTTAAAATCATAATCCATCATTACAGGAGCCATGGTTTTATTTTGGAAATTGTCACCCATTTTCTTAAATTTTAAGTCTCTTTACTACTAAATATTAGGATATAACTGTTAATTGTAATATCTTTGATTGTAGGCAGTTCTAATTAATACGAATTATGTGCATAAAGTTAAAATAATAATATCATTAACTGTAAATCTGCAAAAGTCGTACACTTTACTGCCCAGTTCACACTTCGCATTTTTTTGGCATAAACTTTTATTTGACATTCGTTTTTAGTTTTGACAGTTTTGTTTTTTTTTTTGTTTTCTTCCCGCATGGGAAAGGCAACGGGATCTAAGCCCATACAGCCATGTCTTTGTTTATGTATTTAATTTGTCATAAGCCAAAAACTTAGTTATTGGATTACAATTAAAAAGATCAAAGCCAAGTCTTATTCAATACAGTCTATCATATGGTTTTCAAAAGGCTGAAGAAAAGTCATCTACAATAATTTCCAGTTGTGTATAATTTTGAAAGGCCGAAGCCAAGTCTTCTCGAGTAAAGTCCAAAAAAAGATTTTCATAAGGCCGTAGCCAAGTCTTCTTCGGTAGTATTGACAGTTTTGAGTTTCGAGTGACTACTTCATAAAATGTTGCCATTCCTAAAATTGTTTTAATAGACCTTTTTAAATATTGATCCCAAAAAAGGAACGACTTTAGAGAATGTTTTATTTTTGTAATCTTTTATTAAGCGGTTTTGTGTCCATTGTCCAAGATTCACAGTTTATAGGGATATCATTATGTAAATGCTACTGAAAAGGGAATAAAATTACTGATTACACACTCGAACCAGACTACATATTCCTTTAGCAATATCTGAGGCAGGATTTGACAAAATATTTAGAAGAAGACCAAAATCCGAAATGTTTAATAAATTTCATTCCTTAATCAGTGATTAACTTTCCCTTTTTTTGTTTTTACACAATCCATCAGCAAATTTAATGCTGCTGGTCTTCAACCTTTATTAAATACTTCGCAATTGGGTGATGCTGTCATTTCTCATGAAAAATGCAAACTTTGCAGACAGTCAGTGCCCAGAACGAGGAATTTATTACCTATACAGTTACTGTTATTCTATACATAAGAAAGTATTTAGAGTGGTGTTGCAAATCCGATACCTTCTCCTAAATATTTTTTAATATCACTTTTTTACTGTTGATAACATGCTGTTCGCCGTGAATATCCTGCTATTATAAAGGCGAAAGTTTGTAAGTATGGATGTATGGATGTTTGTTACTCTTTCACGTAAAAACTACTGAATGGATTTGAATGAAACTTTACCACAATATAGCTTATACATCAGAATAACACATAGGCTACAATTTTTGAGGTTTCTAATGTGAGGTCGTAAAAAACCAGATTTTTTGCGCTTACATTGCAAACGCTGACTGAATCCTACAAGATAGATCAAAACAATGTACTACAGTATTTTACAACTTAAAAAGGTCCACAAAAAAGTCAGTGATGGTATATGTTTATCTCTTAGTTGTCCTCAATGGACTCCTAAACTACTAAACCGATTATAATAAAATTCGCACACCATGTGCAGTTCGACCCAACTTGAGAGATAGGATAGTTTAAATCTCAAGTTATAGTCGCAATTTCTTCTAACTACGCGGACGAAGTCGCGGGCAACAGCTAGTAATAAATAAGCAGAACCGTTCCGTAGCCACGAAAAAATTACAAGTTTTTATAGTCTATGCATTGAATTGACAGATCCTCCTCGCTCCCCTGCCCCTCCAAACATCGTTTCCAAAACCTTTTTCTTCTGTATTACTAAACATTCTAATCGTTCGATCCGTGTTGCAAGTGCAGTCGCGCTCGTCTTCGTAGCTTTTAAATTTTGTCGAGTTTGTTATATTAAAACTGTTGTCTTTATAGAAAAAAAATAGTTGTTTAACTTTTATTTAGTTGTATTATTTTTTGGTTAAACATGGAATCGCGCGGAGACGAAGAAAATAACTATAGCGACGTTATTGAAAGTCTCATGAACATGTTCGGTAATGTCTTGAGCAAAGATGTGATTTCGGCGGTTGTTGAGAGCTGTTCCGGTGATCGTAAGTATAAACTTGTATTGAATTGGTCATATTTTATTAGCACTGTGATAGATACGTCGTACACCCCGGGGCCATGATTGGCGCGTCGCAATAAGTCAATGTTGACATCCGACGCAGTTTTCAGTTATCGGTCAATACATTACATGGTACCCGAGATGTACTACCTATAAATACGTACCTGCGTAGTGCACAGGTACAGGATAACGTGCAAAACAAGGATGACTGATGGATGTACTACTCATAAAATCCATATTCTATGAGGTGGAAAGATTTCTCCCTATAGGGGGTGGTTTAGATAGTACATACAGCAATCCTTGTTTTGTTTATTGTTGTCTCTTTTTATAACTTGCTCAAACAGTGATAAGACACAGTATCTGAATAAATTACCAACATTGTTGTTTCAAAACAATAACAAAGACCAGATACATTTTATTTTTGTATTTGTTTTCCTTTTCAGTTAAATATTATGATTTGAGGTCTAAACATATTAATTTTTAATATTTTATTCAACATAACATCTAGTTTTAATTATTTTTGTTATGATTTTTCTTTTGTTTTTTTATTTTAATTTGGTATAGGTCTTGACTGAAACATAGGCCCAATGTGTTAGAAGAGGTATACCCAGGTGCAGTGTGCAAGAGAGATGAGTCTCTCACACCCATGGTCCCTCTCCCTCAGCTACCTCACCCTACCTTTCTGTCCCTCCCGTCTGTCTGGCTACGGTCAATACAATATCTATTTATAACCAGTTAGCTACCAATATCCGTGCATTAAAGATGAGTCTCTGAAGGCTTTGTTGCAATTGAGTGTACCTCTATGTTAAAATCAATACTTTGCCAGTAATTCAATTTGAATTTGATTTTACTACTGTGTTAATGAAGGAAGAGTGAAATTGAAATAGGTATGTTATAAATTTTCTTTTTTTTTGCATGCTTTATGGTGTATTGGGGAACAAAGGATTCATTTTCATACTTTTTTTTTTGTTTTCTGTTATTTGGTATCTGGTTTTTAACAAAGGCTTTGCATCTATTGTACCGAATTCACTATATTTAAACATTCACTTTTACATTATACTTGCTTTCATTGTTCATCAAAAATTACTATTTGCTTTCTAGCAAGTGCGTGAGACAGATTAATAGGAAATGATCAACAAATTTGTATGTTCCAAAGTCCTACTAGGAAATTAATATTCTCTTATCTTTTACTAAAATGCTTAATAGTATGATAGACTACTTTGTGTTAATTCACTTGCACTATACTAAAACTATAAAAGTATAGTGAGCAATATCACATTATTTACTTTAAAATAGTAATATTTTGCAGCACAAAATCATTCGCTGAAACAGATTATCAGACAGATATATCCAACATCTTACTAAACTTCTTTCATATTAAATTATATCAGGGAATCCCTGTACAGTAGCTTGTAAACAAAATTCTATGGTTAAGGTGATTCCCTGCAGTATAAATTAAAAGAGTCTCTAACGTTTGGGGGAAATCCCTAAACAACTGTTGTACATTAAAGAGAGTAAGACATTATGCTGGGGATTCCCCCAACCAGTTGCTTCTAAAGTAATTTCTAACTATTTGCATAGCTGTTAATTGGTTTTTATTGCTGTATAAATTAAACTAATTACTTGATACTTAAAGTTATTGTAAAACTGTATGAAAGGAAAATTAAATGTTAGAAGACTTACAAAAACAAATCAAATACGAAGTTGGGTGAAAATATGATAAACTACAACATGCCGTTGTACTTTTTTAAAAGTAGCTTTGATATATTTACATATTTAAAATGAATTGAAGGAAGTTACAATCCGCTGTAACCTTATTCAAACAATATTTGCACATTTTACGAGCTGGCGATAATTTCGCTTATTATTACTTAAAGAAAAAATACATTGACTATTTAGAAGCACGACCAACACTTATCCCGATAACAGGGATACTTTATTAAGTCATAGCAACCCATTTGTTAATGTCATGTTAATTTATAAAATACTGCTGTGCGGTTTGTAGTAACTTGTATTAACAACTGTTAACTTACATTTTAATTCAGGTTTACTTTATATTATTACATCTTATATTATTCGTTCAACAGCGCAATTTTTAAGACTTGATCTCACTTAATATTATGCAAATGAATAAGCGATATTATCTTGCCTTGCAATTGCTATGCTATTAATCTATAAAAATCCCCTTGTTTCAGTATACCTTATGCTGATGTGCAAATGTGCAAGTATAAACTGTAAAATTGAATTGTTTAATAAATAAAAATAACATATCCTGATCTTTTGTTTTGGTTGGTGCATATGCATTTTCAAATATTATTTATTGCTTTTTACCAGTAAATCTCTCAGCGGATGCCATAGCCGACATCTCGACAGATGGGAATACCCTGATCAAGGATGATATAGCACCGTCAACGTTGCATGAAACTTCAAAGCAGTCTGAAGATATATTAAACCAAGAAACTATAGAACCTGCAAAATGTCAACTGAACATGGAAATCTTCAAAAAAAAGAAGAGGGGCCGTCTGGAAGCGGTCTCCAGCAAACGCGAGATCAGCATGCTCCTACTCCGTCAACTTCATTTGATCCGGGCCAGAGTCATCAAAATGAACCACCAACTGAAGGTGCCCGAACATGTGTAGAAACACGAAACACGATTGTGTTACCAAGCATAATGCGTAATCCTATACAAACCATTTGGTCTGATCAAATTCGCGATATTATCAAAAATCATAATGAAGGGAATCGAATCTTTATTATTATGAGGGGAGTGCCTGGTAGCGGCAAAACTTATTTGTCCAAACAACTTGTTGATATGTTACTAGGAGCTGAATTAATAAACTACGCCACTCATATATTTAGCGCTGACGATTTTTTTATAGTCAGAGGTATATACCGATATAATAAATATAAAATTACAGAAGCTCACGTGTGGAATAAGAATAAAGTACACGTGGCAGCTTTTCATGGTGTTAGTCCAATAATTGTGGATAACACTAATATTGAATTGTGGGAGATGGAGGTTTATGCAAAAGAAGCAGTTAACAACGGTTATATTATTTATGTCGTTGAACCCACTACTCCTTGGGCTAAAAATGCTGTGGACTTAGCGCAAAAAAACGTGCATGGGGTTTCCATTGGTACTATTCAGCGAATGTTAGAGAACTACCGTTGTAATGTTACGGGTACAAGCTTAATGCGCTATTATTCCCTGTCATATCCCCCTGGCATGGTGCCTCCTGTCAAGAGAAATGAGCCTCCACTTACAGAAAAAGTTACGGAGGCTTTACCCAAACCCTCTTTCGAAAAAGATCTGTCTAGTCTTGTTACCAAAACTCTTTTATCTAAATTTAAACCTGTTTAAAGGGATTCATGTTATGATTTCGACTTCTTGAAATAACAATTAATTGATTTAATTAACCGCTGAAGCCAAAAATACTCAAGTCTAGTTATTTCCTTTTTTTTATTATATAATTGGGCAACATTGGAAGAAGAGATTTTATTTTTTAGCAAATGGTTGCTTTTGTAAACAAAATAAATTAGGTTAGCATATTTAGAAATTATGTATTTTTAAATATATTAATTTAAAATAAAACTTTAAATGGATTATTTCTTGTGGTAAAATAAAAAAAAACAGTGTATTGTGCTTATTATTTTTCTAAATTATGATATTTCTAACTTATTTCACGCGAATGTGATTTCACAATGTGCCGTGTTGTTTAATGTTGCCTAATTGAGATTTTTCACTTCACAAGCTTGCATTCTCCATATTCACTGCATAGTTACTAAATCACACTTGTGTAAAATACGCATTTGTGTATGTATGTAAGAGTATATAATTATATATATTATGTATGTATGCCACATAGTTACTATCGACAATTGACTGTTCGACACTAGTAAGTCATAATGAGAATCCAAAGTTAAAAGCCAAAGTATAACCGCTGACGTGCGGTCAGTTGTCCAACCTAAGTTAAGTAATTTTAAGGTCTAAACTATTAGACGGATATTTAGAAAAGTAAGATTATATCCTTATAACATATCACACAATTGTTCCCTGTATATTTTCCTAATGGATTTTTATTTATTTTAAAATTTATTTTTATTACTAGTGAATCTATCTGCGGACGCCATAATGGATATAACAGGCGACGGGAATGTAATTAACGTCCAAGACGAAGAACCTTCCGACAATCAAAACCCAGCAGTAGCAACACAGCCAAGCCTTCCGTCAGTTTCTTATTCTACAGCCGCTCAAGCTCCACAAAATACCGGTGCCATCCCTAAGAACACACAATCCCAACAACAACAAAAACATCCCGTATGGAGTGAACAAGTCAGAAATATTTTAAGAAATCACAATGAGGGCAATAGAATTTTAATTATCATGAGGGGTCTCCCTGGGAGCGGGAAAACTCATTTAGCTAAGCAGTTGGTAAATATGATGGTTGGCCCCAACAACAGCTACAAAGCCCACATTTTCAGCACGGACGACTTCTTTATGGTTAGGGGTCAATACCAACACGATAAATACAGGTTGTCAGAAGCTCATGAATGGAACCATAATCGGGTTGCTGAAGCGACTAAGATGGGAGTAAGTCCTGTTATTGTCGACAACACGAACGTCGAGCTGTGGGAGATGGAACCATATTTAAAATTTGGAGTGCACAATGGGTATATAATTGAAGTGATGGAACCGACCACGCCCTGGGCTAAAAAAATAAATCAATTAGCTAAAAAGAACACCCACAACGTTCCCCTGGCTTCTCTGAAAAGAATGTCTGAGAATTATTGTCTAAATATCACGGGTGCGAGTTTAAAGAAAGCCTATGGGTTATCGTATCCTTCGAACATGGTACCTCCTGTAAAGCGTAACATGCCATTGATTACTTCGCCGGCAAACAAATCTAAACCTGTAAGCAAGGAATCTAGGAACTCGTCTCCAATTGGTAATGTTTCGAATATAGAGTCAGCCTCATCACCGGTATCAACAGATGGCAATCTGTCGCAACGAGATGCGTGTAGCACAGCAAATGAAGAACAAGAAATTAATAAAGAAGTGCCTACTGTCAATGACTTGATTGAAATCGACGAAGATCAAAGGCCTTCGGAAACAGACAGTCTTCGTGAAAATACAGATGGTGATTTGTTAGCTGAAGAGCAAGAAAAGCGCAAGTTATATTTAGAGGCTCAGAGGAGATTAGAGGAAATTGAAAAAGTCGAAAATGAATGGGAAAATGGTGAAGAATGGGATTCCGGCGAACAAGCCTCTGCTTCTGGAACGCGAAGAACAATCAAATCTAACGAAGCGATTAAAACACCTGCTGCTTCGCAAATTGCTTCCGTGTTTGAAGCTAAACCACAAAGGCAGTCCCTCAATTCATCACCTAGAATTCAAAATTACAGCCAAGAATCACAGGACTCTATGATGCAGACAGTCAATGAATGCCAAGACTGGAGTAAAATATCGATGTTTATGCCACCGTGGACTGACACAGCCGCTCCATCATCTTCTAATGCAAATGAAAAACTTCCCATCCAAACCATGTCGAGCAGCACTTGCCTAGAATATGGCGATACAGATATCAACGGTAAATTTAAAGTGATTATTGCGACGCCTCGAAACATCAATGAATTTCATATATCTGTGAATATTGAGAAAATCCCTGAAAAACGAATGCTAGATAAGAGCAGCATGACTAATGAAACTATTATAACTGAATCTTTTCGTTGTGTCAATGAAGAAAAGCATTTTGTTGCTTTTAGAAAACTTTTTCCTAATATTGCTCGATCCGATTTGCGTGATATTTTCGATAAATGTTGCGGAGACGTCAATTGGGCCGTTGAAATCGTCCTAGATGGAATGAATAATAAGTTGCTAAGACAGGTTGACAAAGAGGAGTTATCTGACGAAGAACTGGAAACCACGGAACAGTGCCAATGCTTGGCTAAGTACAATATTATTCCCAACACACATACAACAGATGTTCAAACAGCTATTGCAGAAGAGAACACACAAAAAGATGAAAATAATCCAGCAGCTGCCGTAGGACCAGTGCCGCAAAAGAAAAAACGTGATGCTACTATGTCAGATGAAAATATTCAAATTAAACGTCAGATTGAACAAAACGTGGTGATATCGGATGATCATTATTCGAAACATTGCCTCATGATAAGGAAACTGCGTCGTGGAGAACCCACTGATAAAAATATAGAGGAACCTAGTACTTCAGACGAACCAGCTGATGCTTCGAATGTCGAGTCTAATAATGCTTCAAATATCGATTCTAATGAAACTGCTTCTGTCCCCGATGACACTGATGATGAAAATGAATGTAACTTTGACAATGGTGACAGACTTGTTACAGTGACACTGGGCTTTGAATTCGTGGGATCATTAGATGAAATGTACGGTAGGACGGATATGGAATATCCAGAAAATATCTTGCCTCGTGTAACTCTTCCGATATCTGCCCTGAACGAGCTCAATGCCTTGTGGATGGAATCATTAATGACACAGCTAGATGAACATGCTCGGAAGACGGCTGCCATGGTACAACAAGATGAAGAATTTGCTAGGTGAGCAAAATGTTTTAACATATTTTCTTCATTATTAAATTCAGCATAAAATACCTACATATAGTTAAGCTCATCTGAGAGCGCGGCTCTGTGCGTGCGATTGTATTTTTTTAGGGAACCTTAAATTTGTATGATAGTGACACAAAATGAAAGCGTTATTAGAACACAAGGTCTCGTTATACTTACATGGTATATGGATATATACAAAGTGGTACACACACGGCGCTGTAAGCGAATATGAGTTGGACGGACTATTCTTAACTTGCATGTAGTAAACAAGAATTAATTTATTTCCTCGTCTAGATGTCTTGGTTTGTCACAAGTTTGGTCTAACTTCAGGAAATATAAGTAGTGACATCCAGTGATTCTGATTACCTGTATATTTTCCAGTTTGTTAACTTGTTATATCCAGAATTTATATCAAAGTCATCATATACCATAATGATGAAATTCTTATGACAACCAAGACATCAATTCGCTTATTATTATTTTTCAATCTTATTTTTGTTGTTTTTTTTTTTCATTTATTTTATTCAGATGACATTTTTTTGTAGACAAATTGCTTTGAAAGAGGCGGAAATGTCTCTTGCGGGGAAAGAACCCGAAGTCCCTGATTTCAAAGAAATTATGGACATGGATCTGGCCCTTTCTACATACCAAAAAGATATTGCAGAATGGCGTAACAATATACCGACGAATTTAGCTGCTAAGATGACCAGAGATAAACTTTTTAATTTATTCCCTGATGTTGAAGAAGATACACTCTCCGAACTATTGATGGCTCACGATAATAACTTTCAGGCAACTGTCGAGGTAAGATATTTTTAATTTTATCAAAACTGGTCTTAATTATAAAACGCGAGACTGGCTAGACAAGACAGTCCAACGTTAATAATATTGGATATTACATCTTCTGTCAAAATCTATGATTTGTAAAAAAAAATGATATTTCTTTGTCCAATATTTAGGTTTTGCTCTTGTCTACTGGCCGCGGTGATGTCCTTGAAAAGAAGAACGGGGTGAATAAATTCGTTATGCAAAAGGAACTTGAAAAGAAAGATAAAATACTTCGTAAAAAGAAGAAGGTATGTATCTGTTCATGAAATAGATGTAAAATGATAATAAACTGTAGAATTGCTTTCTGTAGTTTGAGATCAAAAGCTTCGCAATCATTTATTAATCATATCACTTTGAGATTTCTTATCATCTTTTCATTTTCTTGACGTGCTGCGATTAGGCCCGGTTATGAATAAAAAAGGTACCATCAAACATCTTTATAAAATATAATCCAAAGAAATTGTTTTTCTTTCAATTCATCATATTCATACGTTTTAGGAATTATCTGAAGAGGAATGGCCATTGCTGTCCCGAACTCATAAAGTTGATATGGCTACTGTTGAGTCCTACCGCGAAGAGGCCGACAAACATCTGCAACGACGAAATCAGTAAGTAAAAAGCAGATTTACAAAAATGGGGACAAAAAAGGCAATGAAAATGCTAATATTGACAGCATGATGGCTTTGGAGCAAATTTAGTTTTCTACAATGTGAAGAAAACAAAATTTTTAATTAAACAATAAAAAGTGTCGCGTACAAAAGCGAAATAATTAACTAATAAAGTATAAAACAGAGCTCTTCCTCTCTCCTACCATAATGCTGTGCCCCACGGGGTCCATAATTGATCATTGTACCCTAAATTAGCACCTGTAACTACATTATGGAAGCAATAATATTGAGCATTGAGTTTTTACACGTAAAAGTGTATTTTGTTTTTTAAGTACTAAAGTACCGGTCAGAGTATCAGACATGTTTTACGAATTCTTATCGTTAATGGAAAAAATAATAGCGCATTATGTCACAAGCAGATAATGCTTATATCAGGCATTGTGTTTCATCGTAATGTAAACAAAACGGGACCCATGTCAATGTTGTAAATACAATACATATTATGGTACAAAAAGGGATTGTCTAATGTTTAGAATAAAATCAAATTAGTTTCTATCATGTCCATTCTTAGTGATCAAAGCTCAAATCTTTCCTACATGGCAAGAGACCCTGTACTCAGCAGTGGTATGTATAAAAGCCGGTATTATAAATGTATAGGATGAATTTAAAATTAATTCTTATCGTTCAGTACCCAGAGAGAGAAATTACAAAGTATTTTTATATATCCTTTATTATTTACTTACAGAAACTTCCAGAAAGCACAAGATGCAATGCGTCGCGGCATGACTCAGGTCGCCAACTATTATTCAGATATCGCCAACTTCCACAAACAGAAATATGAACAGGCCAACGGTTTTGCTGTAGTTTCCTTGGTGCAAGTAAGTGGACATTTATCACAGCTATCATAAGCCTATCAGGTATCAGCTATAGGTGTATCTGCTTCCTAGTACAGTTAATGAAAAACTAGTTTAATGTTACTAGTCGGCAAAAATATAACACGTCGCCTCACTTTTTAAAACGAGGAAAGTTTTTTTTCGCCAAAAAAGCTTATTTTCTGATTCAGATTGTATATAGACAAGAATTCGAAGATATTATTCCGACATCTACTTAATAAAAATCTGAAATACATATAATCTTTAAAACACTAGATAAAGGGAAAAGCCTTGCTGTATACTGACGAAATAAAAACTAATCAGTAGTAATAAAAATAAATGCTAATATAACGTAACAGCATCTATACATGTGTATAGATATTCGATATAATATCAGATTGCCACAGCGGAAATTAGTTCCGAATTAAATGCCGTTAGGCAGTTCCAAATTGGCGGCGTTTCAATAACTAATCATCAACACGTGATCAATAGTAAGAAACGGCAAATTAAAATCATTAAAGATAATAAAACAAACACAATCATTGACGGTAAATTACGTCGTTACAATTTGTCGTATCTTTACTTTATCTGGTTCCTTGACAATATATCAATTTGTAGCCGATAAATAATTTCGATGTAAATGATGTTGCATCCATTTTAAAAATCAACCTTTGATTTATGAAAAATTATCTTTTGGACCAATTGGATTATTTAGCAAATGTCCACTTATAGTGATTATATTGATTATGCTTGACAAACGAATAAGAATAAGGACTTGCGGACCGAAAGGTATTTTTTATCTGTTATCATCTTATCAAAATATCGATATTAGTTTTGCCATAAGAACATTACTAACTTGGATATAAATGATGCCATAAAATCAAAGCCGATATCGAAAAATAAATATGTCACCCTATTTCGACATTATTTTTCAACATTTTTATAATTTTGTAACTTTTGATACCTTTTGTGCTAAAAAAAACACCAGGAGCAAAATTTTGGTCTAAAAATGTGATTTTGAATTGATTTTTTGTGAATGAAATTTGTGAAAACATTCGAATGTTTTCACAAAATGTTCTAAAAGCTTCACCACATTAAAAAATGTTTAACTCATGTGTCATGCAAATAAACACATCTTTATCTTTATGTATAAAATTTTGCAGTTCCACGCTCTGACCAACCCTGATTGCACTACCATCGATCTTCACTACTTGCGCGTCAAGGAAGCTAAGGAGATGCTTGACATATTTATTGACACTCACGTATCAAAGTTGCGCGAAACTCCAAAGCGGCGTAGTGTCACCCTGTACTTCATTACTGGACGTGGGACTCACAGCCAAGGACGCGCCCGGATCAAGCCCGCGACGCTCAACCGCTTGAGGGAGCGTGGCCTTGGGTATGCATTGTTATCACTTGAATGCATTTGTCACTACGGTATCATGTTATCTTTGCTTTACCCCTTGACAGTGAAGTTTATTCTGTAAGTAGTATATGTCCTTACTCTGTACTACTTGTCTCATATATAACTCGCTGCATTTAAAACCATCCGATGGTCTGCCACCACGTCTTATTAGTAATATTTTTGTCGTTGTGGAAGCAGGACACTATCTCTTGTAAATTAATAGGTATTTTGCATAGTATATAGTTGCGGTTTTGATATCTAAGGCGTATTATGTTAAAATCGTTAGGCATCGCCGCACAACTCACGTAACTATACCACAGGAATTTAAAGTATATAAAAATGATCATTATACGGCATTCATCACTGGTAGGTTTTAATCTCGCCTTTATAACGAAGCAATAAGATTCAATATTGAATCTCATTGTTTGTGTTATAACGGTAAAAGTAAAAATATTCGTTATTAATTATTCAGATTACAACTTCGAAATCTTCAGATCCTGTTATGTTTATGTAGATCTTATACATTTTAGTTACGACTCAAATACGCGAATATTTTCTTATGTAACCGTTGACGCTCTATTTGAGTGAAGTATTTTTCAAGTTAATCTTGTATTGGCCTTGATGCTCTTGTTATGAGACCCGTCACGTCTTATTTACAAAAAACGCTCGTACTCAGATGGTAATTACTTTTTCTCATATGTAAGTGCTTAGTCGTTTTCCCTACTTTATTTTAAATATTAGAAATATTTTGCATATTAGTCTTTATTATATTTTGCAAAATTTTGAATATTTATCGATTAATTTTCTTATTTTAATAAATTTAAATATATATATGCTTCCCCTGCGCTGACTAAAAACTTTTTGCAAATATTTCCTTTTTAATTATTTTGTTATTTTATGTTCGTCAGTCGCTGCTTTTTATAGCTTGTTTTTATCCTTTTTCCAGCTTTGTGCTACGCAATCCTGGCCTGGTTTCTACTCGCATCAACGCCGACACGAAGCTAACTTACCAGATTCCATAGGGTTTAAGAAATCCAGACGCCGACGGACTATTGAGCGTAACGCATTACTTGTGTTACGCCCAATATGAATGGCGTCTGTGCCCTGTCAGAGGGTATGTGTGCTGTCTCAGTAGTGCCACTGTCTGGCCCGGGACTATCCTGTACAACGGTTGGTCTCAGAATGCTCTATCGTCTAATGATAGTTATCAGGCTGAGGCAAGTCAACTTGCTCTACAGAATCTGCTGGCCGTTGCGGAAAGGACGTTGAACGCTCTGAGATACCAAGGCGCATCGCAGGTCCGCATCCAATATCAGCGCATGCTCCAAAACTTACTGCCGTTTATCGGCACGCCCCAGAACCCTACAATCATTCAGGGAGCGAACCAAAACATATTCCAGTACCATGGCATGCCCTTGAGCGCTTTCCCTATGTCTGGTCTGCCCCAAAATGCCCTTCCTTTTACTCGTTTGTTTTGAAACCCGATCTAACATGGCCTGTATTAATCGTACATAACTTTGACGAACTGTCCGACATTGTTTTTTCCACATAAATTATGTAATCTTATTGAAGTTCAAAGACGTGTATCTTCTCTCCAAAATGTCTCTAACCGAGGTTAGAAACATTTTGATCATTGTAGTAACAATAAATGTGTATTTTTGCGATTCCTTATGAATCTTTTGGGCGTTATAATGGCCTATATATAATCAGTAGTGTTATTAGTAGTGTATCGTCGCTGTCTACTATATGAATTCAATAAATGTTGTAGCAATTGTTACATAATCATCATTAGGTATACTCATTTTATAAACTTTGTCATTTAGCGCAAGTACAACAGCTTTAGAAATCTTTGTGGTTGTTACAAGTTGTCATGTCAAGTTATTACAATAAGCCAAAACAGCTCGACACGTACCAATGTACCACGGACCTAGATTAAGTTGTAAATGTTTGCTCAAAAACGCACTTTAGTTGGTATTAATAAGTATTATCGAAAATTGTAACGATCATGTACAATCAAGTTGAAATTTTGTATATCGGCGCTTAGAACGTTATGCTTAAGCTCAAACTTTTCATACATAGCAACACTTTGTACTCCGCTTTGGAAATTACGTCATAATATTTAAGAAACTGTAATTGCTCTATGTAAAGGAATTTTCATGGCCTCGTACGTCTAATACAATGATATCAAGCGCCTATTTTGGCCTAATTTGTTATCGCTTTACCTCAATAGATACCATTTCCTAAAATTACGCTACATACAATGTAATCCCATTATTTATTATAAATAATTTTAGAATTAAATTATAAGTTTCTATCTGTGATTGTTACAGGGACTAACTTTATAATCTTTACGAATTCTTCAACTACCCTCCAATAGTTATTTTTTTAATTTGGTTTCGAAACTATTTTAGTGGTTTATGAACCGTCCAAAGACCATTTATGCTACGAATGTACCCTTCCTCTATAAAAGTTCAAAAATGATACCTCAACTATAAAATCTTATTAATGATAATTCCGGCTGTTACCTCATATCAATTAGAACATGTCTATTCTCATGTTGTAAGTCTTGAAGTCTATAATATTATTTGCTTTGAGCTGTAAACTATTATCTCTGACCTTCTTTATCTCCTACTTAGCCATTTGTTTGCCAAACATGCCCAATTTTTTTTAGTCTCTTGAACGTGTTAAGCGTGTAATATTTGGTTGTTTGGATCAATAGGATTCTTAGTCTAAATGTCATAGATTACACTGCAATATTGAACCTCAGTAATTCTCAAGTGCAATATATATTTCTTATGAATCGTAATGTACAATGTGTGGTAAAGAGCACCTGATTTCATTTGTACTATCATAAAACAAACTTCGCCGCCTTAACAAAACCAAGTTAATTAAGATCCTTAGAAGAAATACGTTTATGCTATTTATTATTTTTATTCTATGCGAATCTCATATACTTGTGAAAAGTTTCCTAACCACGCGTATATGAGATCTCAATTAGTTCTAAAATCTTGACCAAGCATGCAAGAGTATATATTTTCGTGGTGTTATTGAATATCGGCTTTTTGGCCTAACCCACAAATATTTATCTCTCAAATTATCTATCCTTATATAAATAGCATTGGGATATACAGGTGTGTCTTTTTACAGTAGATTGACAATTGACACTTGTCGGCTACTATTTTATGGCAGTTGAAAATGCCATTATTAAATGAACAAACATATTTATGTAGTAGTGTTTCGATGTTGTCACTCTAATTATAATATTCCATGGCGTATGCCTATTTTTTAACTTTTCGTCCTTGTACGGACAAGTAGTATTTTGATGTAACTATAGGATTAAGGATCATCCGAACTTATTTGTGTTCACACGGCGCTGATCGAAAACGATCAGCCATCTTGATTTTTTTCGCTGTGTCGTCAAATTTCTGAGCCTTATCATAAAAGGGGGATTGATACAAATAAGTTCGGAATATCCAGATAAGCAATTGTAGGTTTTATTGACATTGAGGTAGTTTGCACTTGGTAGTCAGATTGCGTAGGGAGTGATTCGATGCTTGGAAAAAATTTTAAGGGCTAAATTCCCAAAACAAGAAAACGATGTGTCGACATCGAATCAGGCTTGACGTTTTCAAACGAACGACATGATCTGTCAAATGTAGTTCAATTTTCTGCCGCATGTCATGATTTAAGAGTAAGAATGAAGTGCTTGTTTTATCGAGCTTATCCAGTTGCCATCTGCCTCTTGTCCTAGTAATAAGTTACTATTGTAATCCCACCTCTTAGTCTGTTGTGACAATCTAGATACTACACGTCTCTGTATGGACGATAGTTCATAAGAATTTTCGATTAAGATACCGCACACCTAAGTAGTGATGCTTAAGAATCGTTTGTGCGCTGTGTTTGATTTAAATGACGCTGAAGAAAGCTTTGCTGACTGAGAGCGATGGTTGAAAGACTTGATAAGTGGGTAGTGCTCAGAAATTTCTCGGCGGTCCGTTCTTCAAACATTTGTAATCTCACACAGTGCACGAAGACGTTAGGATAATACGTGTATTAATGTTGTAGAATTTTTCTGAGTTAACTATTGTAATAAGTTAAATTAAGTTACCGTAATTGTTTTAATATTATGGTTTTATTGTGTTTCATTCGCAGTCTTAAAAAGGAGCCAAAGTGTTTTCTTTAATACCAAAGACTATATATAGAAAACATGGTTGCGAATGGTAGTTATTCGACCTTAGTCGAAGTAAAACCGTAATACAATTATCAAATATTGTACTGTTCGTAATGAAGATTGACGTTGGTGCTGAGGAATTGTAATTGTGTGATAATTATACACATAGAGTGTAAGTTGAAAGTACTGTTGCTTTTAAAATGCGAAAGCTTTGAGATTGAAAATTTCAACATTAAGAATGACAGCTTTTTTGCTTAAAGTGCCATGTAACACGGCTACCAGAGTATATTGCTGTTTTTTTTTTTCATCAAAATGCAACTTATATCAAGTAAATCGAAAAGTGTTATAAAATAAAACTACTCGGAAACGAATCAGTCATATAGATTAAAACCAGCAATATACATCTGCATGTAGTCATTTTCGTTGAACGCTAAACTTAAATGTAAAATGCTAACAATCGCCTGAAACTTAGGGTGCTAAATTTAAGGTGTTATTTTTATTTGCAATTCAATTGTACATCTAAATTAAATATAAGCTGTAGGTACTGACGTTATAGCGTCGTAACTACTTTTTGATATCAATTTATCAAAGTACAGGGAAATTTTACACTTGTATAAAAACTTGGTTCTCTGAGGCCTCGTTTTAATGTTTGATAGGAAAAGAAGGATTGAAGATGGATTTGAATTGCGTGTAGCTAAGTTGCACTACTTGCTGAAATCATTGTTAACTATATATAAAAGACAAGATCTCAAGACAAGTTAGAATGAATATTTATAACAAGTTTTTCTTTGGTTTTGGTTGATGTATAAATTTTTATGATATTGTTTTTATGCTTTACGGATAAGGTACTATGGATCAGTTATTTTTGTTAGAAGTTTTAGTTTTTGATGCCATTTAAATGAACAATTATGATGTAATCTGTGTTAGTATGTAAGTCACTCTTTATGTGTATTTGTGAAGTGTCAATTAAAAGACAAATAAACTGTTACTAAGTGTCTAACAAGTGTTTTGCTTAATCACAATTAACAATAATTTATAATTTGTCTTCCCCGAAGTTCCACCACCACCAGATCACAGTAGGCTTACTGCCAACGCAATAGAGTTCAGTTTCAATCATATTTGTTACTGCGGGCTGATACTAGCGCCTATTCGGAACGAGTTGGAACTACGCTGGATCAACGACAACGTTTTACTTTGATAACACTGGATCACTATATCTCTGCTCGACCCCAATTTAGTTCTACAGTATATTAGAAATAACAAAGTCGTTCAAAATTGAACACACTTCAGTCGTAGGTACTGAATGCAATTCACTTCATTCGTCTATCTATATAAAGAGTGTAACGAATTGCTTGTTGAATAATCGGTAATCGTCACCGAGTTTCAAATTGTAACGTCACAATATTAGGAGTAATCTAGTAGTAGTAATCCTCTGAAATGCTTGACTGATTTTTATGAATCGATACCTTATTTCGTAGGTTCGAATATCGATCAATATCTATTTTTTAATGACCTTGAATGATAAGGGTTGTTTCCTTACCAAGTTTTTTTTTACTCTTATGTCATATTTTTTCAACACCAGACATTTTGTAGAAGTTTTATTTACGGCAGTAAAATGTTTACCGGGTCAGCTAGTAACATGTCTTACGAGTGATAGCCAAGGCTTTTGAATAAGTGCTAGTCACCTTTAGCAATCACCTTCTTGTAGTAAAATTTTACTGGGTTTTTAAGTGCAAACTGGACTGGGTCGGCCACTTAATCAAGTAATTAAATATTCTTGCTTTTTAATTGTCCATACGGAAAGATTGTTTGAATTTTATGCTTACTCGAGTACTTAGCCATCTGTCGAATTTGAAGAACAAATGCGTTTTAAGGCTATAACTAGCCCATTTCTCAAGAAAGGTTGAGTACCTACCTACTAATAAATGCATGGCGAGTGAAACAAGGACACAGTCGAAATTTTGTGTTTTTATGTGTATGTATGTTTGTTCCTCTTCGTTGTTAAAGGGCTAAACAAATATTGATATAAATTGCTATGGAAATAGCTGTCTGTTGATGGATTTGATCAAAATTTCGCAGTCATTACTTGCTTTTTTTAAACTAGATTGCCATTTCCCATTCCTGCCAGGTTAAGGCTTTAAACCAGGCCTCAAGCAAGTCGCTCGTTTATTTTTATATAGATTTCAACATTTAGGTAGTTGACATTATATAAGTACTTACGTTCCTATGTATATTATTTCACGGCTTATGGTCAATGACCTTTCTCTCTCAGTGAACCTAAGGTCATCTAAATGTGAGTCAGTATCCTTTTGAATGTTCAACTTATCCAGAAATTGGAACACGAACATTATGTTGAATTGGAATCGATTTTTTATAGGCTGTTTACTTTTACTTTCGTAGTTTTTCTAGAGATTTCGACTTTAGACAATTAAAAGGCATACTTATAGTGATAAAAATCGCAGAAAGCTTTTATTACAGAGGGGATCGAACTCCGGCACCGTCAGCTCCGTGGTCACCACGCCAACTGCCATGCATCACGGGCTCCATGCTTTTCATCGGTAGGCACATACCTACACTATACAGTACTAAACAGAGCCGGATTTTCTTGTTTTAACAAAATAAATGTAAGTAGTAAAAAAAATAGGTGTTAGAGTAAAAGAAGAAGATTGAAATTATTCTTCTATTCCTAATTCAAAATTCATTAAAAAGTCTTGACAAATGTTAACATGTTATATAGATTTACTATCTTATAGTGTTGTAGGTACCTAGCTATACATATCCATGTTAGTAAACTTTGTAAGTCTATCCGTTGCCATGGTCAAGTTAGCGTTATCGTAAATATCATCATGTTCTGTTACAATCGGCTGTAGGCTTTGTCTTAAGGCCGATATTAATAGTCTTGTATAACATTAATAGTTATTTTTATCTAGGCATTTAGTATTCGTAAATCGTGATAGCCGGAAGGCTTACTTGCCAGTTTTTAAACTTAAATGAAAGATCAGAAAACCAAATGAATGTTTAGTAATTTTTGCACACAAGAGCAAACATAAGTATTGTAATGTTGCAGGTTTTTTTCTATGAACCTAAGTTTAAGTCTTGGTAAAAAAAAATCAGCCTTTTGAAGTTTTCAATGTAGGATTTCTGACTTTGATTTGAAAGAAACGTATGGAAATAGTTTTACAGCTGATTATCATCATTATTAAAAGCATATAATAAGACTGATTATTATTTTATCTTTTAATAATTATAGACTTAAGTCCCCCTCACAAAGTCGATTTTTTTCGGATGGTAATTCAAAAGACGCTCCAATGTCCCTTCCTTTGCCCTTCGTGAACCACGGTAGGTTTTTCGGACAATCTCGCTGCCCCGGCAGGATAACGTTATCGCCTAAGTTATGTATTGAACGTTCTTCAATATTACATCTACATAATAACAGGTAATGGTGTTTTTATTCCGGTAGGCAGCGCAAATACCACTACATCAAACATTTACGTCACATGTCCGGTAGTACGACCTTCGTGATTCATTTAAATGAACTCCAGAAGGGTACCAACGCCAATGGGAACTCCGATCTCGTTTGCCTCGTTGAAACATCTTTCACTGCGACAAATATCAGCTTTGTCAAATGTTGTTGATGAATGTCCTCGATATTTGCGTGCTATGATGGATTGCTACCTGTTGGGATCATAATTATGTGGACCGGCTGGTAGGTGACAAGCGTGTGAGAATACTAGTACCCACTGGATATGTAGAGCTTGAGAATATGAATGCTTGGTGTAACTTGTGTCTGTTGGTAATCGTACTCAGAGGAAGAGGCTGCGTGGCAACAGGACAAATGAGGGAAACAATAAATAAATAAATTGTGTAGCTGATCCCGGAGTTTAGGAGTCGACCAGTTGACATATTTAATAGACAGAAATCTCAGGGTAATACCGTTAAAGTAGTCTCTCACTCGAAAACGTACATTTAAATGGGCAATTGTTATGTTTTCTAAAAGGTTTGTGGGTACCGCACATACATCGTATATACGCTATAACATTTTTTTTATTTTTATCTTAGTCTGTGTGTGTGTTCAGGCTAATTTCTGAAATGGCTGGACCATTTTCGACGTGACTTTCATGTCAAGTAGCCGATGTAAAAAAGAGTAACTAACGCTATTTTTATTTTTGAATAATAAACCAACTGTTGTTAAATTCCACGCAGACGAAGTCGTGTGTATACCAGCTAGTATAAAACTCTAACATCAACAATGAACTTAGAGGTGTAAAGACTTTAGTAACCGAATATTGTTATTTTTAATAACAGACAATTATTTGTTATTCAATCTGCACGTATCTGTTTGATCTTTTACATTTATTACTGGGCTTAAGGAAATGTGATACAGAACTGTCCTTGATATGTCTACATGATTGTGTTCTGCCAATTTCGATTTACTCGAACGAATTGTATCGAGTTCCGGTAACAACGTACACAGATTTGCATAGCTAATTTTTAAATTAACATATTATGGGCACAAATAATAACATTAATGTTTAAAAGGTAGTAAATGATTTCCTTTTGCCCTGCGGTTTTACCTTTTTATTGTATGCACGAGTTACAGGATCCAACTAGGGATGTTGGGCAACAAGTGATTACGCATCTAACAAACCCCGGGACGAAGTTAGTACCTATTTCTATACATAAAATACGAAGTCTCCAAGTGTTTTGTGTTAGTCGTTTAGGTTTAAAATTTGAACCATATAAACGACAATGCCTGCAAGAAAACTTCTGTTTTTGTCAAAATGTATTTATTTTCGGGAGTCACAGACAACCCTTTGTGATTTGTAAATAATAGGCACAAAAATGCTCTAGACGGGAAAATAAACGGACATTCATCATAATGGCAATTATAACAAAATTTCAACGTTTGCAAACGAGGTAAACTTGCCTAAACATGAAGAATCGTGCGTTATCTATAATAATAGTGGTACCTATGTATATCTAAAGGCTAACCGTGAAATTTCCAGACTTCCGGACTATGTATCATAATGCTTACCTAGTTTGTGAGGATTGATGATATTTCTTGCATTACCTTTAGCTAGTGTTAAAATTGTAGAGTCAACTTCATCGACTTTTATGTTTAATGAAAGAAATATGAATTTATTTCAGTCTTGAAACTGCTAGCGTTAAGGATCAAAAGCTAAGTATTCAACTCGTTACATTTGTAGAGCTCTTACAAAGGCGTTTTAACAACCCTTAATCATTGCTCATTTCTCTGCGTTAAATTAAATTCTCATACGATTTTCTCTGCAGTTCTTGGGCACAGACTAAGATTTCCTAGTATCTAATGAAATGCCTATTTTTCAATTCATGTTTTAGGTATAAGTCTTTTACTTTAAACGTGCTTCTCTGGTAAATTTATGTTGTTGGGTTCCACAAGCGTTCAAGTCACAAGGCAGAAACACAAAGCAGGACAGGCATTCATGAATTACACAAGCGCTTTTCGGGTTCGATGAGGCGTGAGACAAGCGGCACACCTCACGCACGGTGGGTTTGATGTAGTGTCCTAAGTATACCACTTGGCTAACCTTACGTTTAAAGGCGTCCCAACTAAAATCACGTGATAAAAACCGTTGATTCAAATATAATTACAAAATTCACAAACCATGGCTTTTATCTTTCTTTAAAGTTGTAATTTCCCGCAAAGTCTCATTGGGGATTCCAAAAAACCAAGTGATGTTTTACTTAGTGATTTAATACATATACTTAACAACGTATACATAATTAATAAACTAAGTAAAAAATAAATGTAATGCCAATTAAATGCAAAAAGTATTTCGAAATAAACTAAATTAGTTGCATTGATTGCGCTAGCCTTTTATGTAACGTAATGTGAAGTCCAGCCAATATTGTTGTTAGTATATTATTTTGGACGAGGACGAACATTAGCCGGCTCAAGGCTGAGCCCGCCCTGTGCTTCTGTGAGTGTACGGAACAAACGAAATCGAAAGGCTGTCTCTGACTCACAGGCGTAGGTTACTTGCTCTGTACTCAGTACTCTAGATCACCTTGACAATGAAAGTGAATTGGACAATGTGGACGCGATCTATTCGTATAAAAACCGGAGCACTTCATGTCAAAATTATTCAGTTGCCAACATTTGCAGCATAAACATGTACGCCAAGGTACTAAAAGCAACAAATTATTAGTTTTGTAATAACTCAAATTATTAATTTGAATTGATTTATCAGTTCAGGAAATACAAGTTACAATTATAGCAATATTTAACCGAACTATTTGGATTAACTATTTCTTTTTCGGTTGAATCAGGATTTCTGGCTTGTACCATTTTGTCAATATTAATAAAATTGTATCATTTCAGTTGATCGTCGCTCTTTGCGCTTTGGGAGTGGTCCGCGCCAGCGGCTACTTGGAAGCTGGACACCTGGGCTACAGCGCTCACGCCATCGCTGCCCCCGCTGTGGTGACCAAGACCATCACCCCTGCCGTCTCCTCCGTGTCCTCCTACTCCAGCCACACCTCCCACGGTAGCCCCGTCGCCTACGCCGCCGCCCCCGTCGTCGCTAAGGCGTACGCTGCCCCCGCCGTCGCCGCATACGCCGCTCCCGTGGCCACTTACGCCGCTGCGCCCGCCGTCGCCGTGACCAAGACCATCGCTCCCGCCGTGAGCTCCATCTCCTCCTACTCCACCCACACCGCTCACGGCTCTCCCGCCGTGGCGTACTCCGCCCCCGTTGCCTACGCCGCTCACGCCGCTCCCGTGGCCTACGCTTCCCACGCCGCTCCCGCGTCTTACGCCGCTCCTGCCGCGTACGCTGCCCCTGCTGCCTACGCCGCGTACTCTGCCCCCGCTGTGGTAACTAAGACCATCAGCCCCGCTGTGTCCTCCGTGTCTTCTTACTCCAGCCACACTTCTCACGGTGCGTCTTACGCCGCTCCCGCTGTCGCTGCGTACGCTGCCCCCGCCGTCGCCACCTACTCTGCTCCCCTGGTCGCCAAGACTTACGCCGCTGCTCCCGTGGCCACTTACGCCGCTGCTGCTCCCATCGTCAAGTCCATCTCTTACTCCGCTGCCCCCGCTGTCTCTCACATCTCCTACAGCGGCCACGGCGCTAACTACGGTTGGTAAACTGAATCAAACATTAGTTCTGTAAATAGACCAATGTATAAATAAACGACAACTACCTAATAACATATTCTTTCATTTTTTTGAACCTTAATTGAGCTGATTGAAATTAATCTGTCATAGAAGAAAATATTTTTCCGTGATCATAGGGAATAATATTCATCATCGGCCTAGCCTTTACCCAACTATGTTGGGGTCGGCTACCAGTCAAACCGGTTTCAGCTAAGTACCAGTGTTTTACAAGGAGCGACTGACTATCTGACCTTCTCAACCCAGTTACCTGGGCAACACGATACCCCTTGGTAAGACTGGTTGTCAGACTTTTCAAGCTTCTGACTACCTGTAACGACTGTTAAAGATGTAGGATAACAGCCGGGACTCACAATTTAACGTCCCTTCCGAAACACGGAACATAGGGACTAATATTATGATCAGTTAATATGACAACAGATAAATTACTTTGCACGTACCTAATTATTTTATTTTATATACTTCATAATAAATGTTTCACTTAACGAACACTCATAATCAATTTCCGCCTCCGGATATTGTCTGATAAAAGTTAAAAAGAATTATCATTGCGGCTTAATTTCATGATACTGGCAATACAATAAATTTTTTAATTTGTATTCCAATCATACATTAAATATGTGTAAATAATTCAATGTTCACAAATGAATAAAAAATCGTTAAAATAAAACTAGATATCGTAAAGGAAAAAAATATCAAATCGATGTATCATTTTTTGAAAAAAGAATTATACAATTCTGTTTACAAATAAAAATATTTTTCTTTTAAACGTATGCATGCATAAATGCATATCCAAATAGTTTGAAGCTTGCGTAAATATCAAATTCTGGTGTAAAACGTCATAAATGGTGCATTACCGGTTTTCAAAAACAAATCATTTCTGGTATTTGTTTATGTCTAGTTCCGGATATTATTCTTTTGAGGATACAGCCCTTTGCAGGCCAGTGAGATCTCTGTTTATATGTTTTTATTCACATTTCTATAAAAAAAGGTTTCATAATTAACTTTAGTCCTCTTTCCTACTACGAAAATACAACACACCAATAAACAACTACTATCAAAATTATGTGTTTTTTCCATTGTTCCTTAGTTACAAGAGTTTACTGTTTTAATTAAATGCTTTTTAAGCATTTTTCGCCACCAGCTAGTTTACGAAAAGATAGTCAAATCGTAACTTACAGAAATTAAACACAATAAACCTTAAATTATTCTATCATTCTGTTCTATGTTAGAAAGAGGTGTTTGAAACTAATCTTATACTTTTGATGATAAAGATTATAAAACTAATTATTAAAGAAGAATGCGCATTAAATTAAGTTAAATATGACAAATTCAGTTACCTTCGGAGAAGGCTTATTTCATAAGAGAAATATCCATAATATTTTGAAATTCTGTTAGTATCAATGTTAGCGTGGTTGCCGAAATGAAGATTTTGACAGAAACCTCTCAATAGAGACCTTTACCAACCTAAGAGGTTTCCGACAACCAGTTTCTTGTATTGTTGTGTGCAGTCCGTGCAGTTACTGATCATCATCAGTAACTGCACGGACTGCACAGATAGCCGATTGGTTGAGGATACCACGCCAAACCCACAGAGCGCGACGTGTCGCGGGTTCAATTCCCTCGCAGGACAAGATTTTTTGTGTGATCCACGAATGGTTGACCTAAGTCTGGATGTATTTGTGAAATCCCCGCGACATAAGGATTAATTTTATTTCCTTAATGCTTGAGTCGTTTTTCTTTAAAGGTAAAAGAAGGTATAGCGTGTTCCCTAGAAGAACCCATAGATCGGGTTAGGTACAATGTCCATGTTACAATCATAAATATGCGACACTTCAACACCATATTGCAATGCTCGAAAGGTCATTTTCTGAATGACTAACTGATATCATTTAAATTGCATAAAACATCTTCTAGAATTCGTTACCAGTTTTAGGAGGATGGTATAAAAGTGAATGCGCATTTTATATATGTTACTTTGTCATCAAAACTACCGGATTGAAGATGTTAAGACAGGTATAATTAATTCTTTTAACAATTATTTGTTATTTTTTATCACACTTAGCAATTATCATGTTTTTCTTTGTTGCAGTTGATACTTGTACTTTGCGCAACTTTTATTTTTGGCCAAAATACTACGCTTACGGCGTCTGATGTTAATGATTTGGCAACAACTACCTCAGATGAGCCTACTACAGAAACAAAGAAAAATGACACGACACAACCTAAGCCTGAAGGCTTCGTGCCACTCTCCAGGAGTGATTTTTCAGGTATGGACATAAAGGATAAAGCGTTTTCATCTTCTAAAAAATTGTCTCAAGAAGGTCGCAATCATTTACCTGTATACCTGCCCCCTCTAGTGTCGTTAGAGTCTACAGCTGCAAACGTAAACAGTTTAGCTGGACCCACACTCGTAGAGCCTGTTGACGAAGACGATGCAAGTTCCTCGACTTCGATAACTTCTGGTCTACGTTCCGGAGAATCTACATCATATTCTGCCTCAATTATCTCTGGCCCCAAGAAGAATGAAATGAGTGCTGCAAATACAAATAAACCTCTCCCTTTGAAGTTGGAAACCATTACGTCGACCACAGCTAAAGCGGAGGTAATTCATCCTAAGGAAGAAGTTAAGGTAGAAACATCTACCGAAATTGCGCAGCCTATTAAAAGCTATCATACTGTGATACATCCGCCGACAATTCAGTATATTCATTCTCCTAAAATAACTTACGTTCCTGTCTCTCCAAAGTCTTTGCAATTGGAACATTTTAATTCTTTCTCGGCTCATCCTTCATCTGTTTTTAAGTATTCCCCAGCTCCGTCATATTTCAAATATGGTCCCACACCCGTTCCAGTGGTAACGCCAATCCCTGTTCCAGTATTATACGATGGCCCTGATGTAGAAACTTTCCACCATTCGGCCCCACATTTTGCCGTACAATCTGAACCTATTCCGGTTCCAGTAATATCTGACTCATCTGTAGGATATCATTCAGTTCCCGATCATGTGGTACATGCTAAGTCTTTTGTGGAGGACTTATACTCTCCTGAGGGCTCACACCGTCACCATGTAGACCATTCAGCTCATATAGACCATTCAGGCCACAGATACGAGAGTTATTCTAGAGCTGTATCATATTCCCCAGCTTCCTCAGTATCTAGCGTCCAATTTAATGGTTTAGGTGCTAACTATGGGTGGTAAATTTTTGATAAATATAAAATGTTAATTATTATTGTTAAGTATTTTAATATTATCTCAACATTGTCTCGGTCGAGATGCATGTAAATATAAGTTAGCATTTGTTTTGATTATTTAAAAAGTGATATTTCGAAATAAATTTTGAATATTTGTTTTGCTTGTTTTTATTGTTTTCCGTACAAGATTAGTACATTGAATTTTTAATATGAAATTATTTAAAAAAACATAAACCAAATTCCGATTTCGATTCATGTAAAATGTGATAATTAGCCTAATATTACTTGTAGCACTTTTGAATAAATGCTTTTTTTACTATAGTTTAGTATTCGAGATTTTGTGAAGCGTAGCTAAAAATAAATAATTTCAAGATCATTCGTGTTTCATCATTAACAGATTTACTTAAAATTATTTAAAATTTGAATATCATTTCCATACCAAATGACAATGTTAAGACGGTAATATTCATGATTGCTTTACATTGGTGTGCTACCAGAAATGATTAATTATATACCACTGATTTGTCAATGTTACGAGACTTTTTATGAAATTGATTATTATCTTAGCTTTCTGCGGGTCGAACAAGATATAGTCCAGCCATTCAAAGGGTCTACCACCACGGCTTATAGTAACATCATTATAGCTGTTTCAACGAAGACGTGGTCATTGGCCAGCAGGACTAGACACAAACGAACAATTACGAAAATTAATAGATTTGAAAATACCTAAACTCCCACGTTTTAAATGTCGTCCCATTCAATTAAAAAGAAACCGTCCAGCTGTTTTTACAGATGTAAATTGCATTGTCTTTTTGTTTTAAGCTAAACTCAAAAACCTGCTATCTTATCGGGAAATGCCTAAATTGAGTAAATAAAAAGGTGGAAAAATCATTAAATATCCACATGCCCTACAAAATATATTTACTTAATTTATTTAATTTGTAAAAAATGAATCACATAACATAATATCAACTAATGTTTGTCAAATAACTGAAATATGAGTCTAGTTCGACGACTTCGAAAACAGGTTTTTATTGTTACAAAGACATTGCTGTCTGCCATCAGGTTGTATCTCATGGATTGGACAGCAGGATTTTTCACAGGTAATGCATTCTTGTTGCCTCTATGACTATTAAGTTAGGTTATTTGTAACCCTTACCATAACAGTCACGTAATGGACTAACACTAAGGTAGCTTTCATTTGTTTGTCACTGTCAGAAACAAAAGCCTTTATTATAAACAATCGCTGCTAACGTGCGCACACATTATGCAACGCAAATAGGTAAACTGACCATATTGTATCTCAATACAATCAATGCGACCTAATTAAGGATTCATAAGACGAATGGCAGTACGTTACCCGATATATTACCGATTGTGACCCGAAAGCAATAAGGCGGCCGGAAATTAACATAATATTCTAATCAATATCGGATTAGTCAGCTCTTGTTTACTACTAGATATTATATTGGCAACATGTACAACTATTAGGAAACTTGATTAAGTAAAATTTGAAGAAGTTTATGATTGTAGCTCAGATGTGGTGGAGGACAAGCGACTACGGAGACTGCAGGTTCAATAATAATATGACTTACTTACTTTTTTGTAAGACACTTTGATCTGTAACTAATAACTCGTTTCAAAACGTAAATATTACTTGACCAAAAACTTGCCGAAATAAACAGCTTCAGGCGGTGCCGGACAGATTCAATGCAGATTCAAGTTCGCAGTCGCCGATATAAAAGCGAAAGCAAGTGCTCCAAAAATTATTCCACTCAACAACTTCCTTCAATACAAACATGTACTCCAAGGTAATGAATAAAAAGACTGTTTTTAAATCTTATCTTACGGGTTAACGACCTAAATATTGGATTGTTTATGTGTTACTTCAATAAGTATCTTGAAGTTAACTTATTTCTGTGTTTCTATCAGGTCGTAGTATTCCTGTGCGCGGCGAGCCTGGCGTCCGCCGGCCACCTGCTGCAAGCCGCCGCGCCCGTGGCGTACAGCGCGCCCGTAGCGTACAGCTCAGCGCCCGCCGTCTCCTCCGTGTCGTTCTCCTCGCACACCGCGCACGCTCCCGTCGCCACCTACTCCGCGGCGCCTGCTGTCGCCACCTACCACGCGGCCCCCGCCGTCGCTGCCTACTCCGCCCCAGTATACGCCAAGTCCATCGCTCCCGCCGTGTCCTACTCCTCCGTGTCCACTCACTCCGCCCCAGTGTCTTACGCTAGGACCTACGCTGCCCCGCAGTCAGCACCTACGCCGCCGCCCCTGTGATCACCAAGACCATCGCTGCTCCCGCTGTTGCCACCTACTCTGCCCCAGTGTACGCCAAGTCCATTGCCCCCGCAGTGTCTTACTCCTCCGTGTCCACTCACTCCTCTCCCGTATCTTACGCTAGGACCTACGCTGCCCCCGCTGTCGCTACCTATGCCGCTGCTGCCCCAGTAGTCACCAAGACCATCGCCGCGCCCGCTGTCTCTTACTCCTCCGTGTCCACTCACCTCCGCCCCCCGTGTCCTACGCTAGGACCTACGCTGCCCCCGCTGTCGCCACCTACGCCGCTGCTGCCCCCGTGGTCGCCAGGACCTACTCCGCTCCCGCCTACACCTCGTACTCTGCTGCCCCCGTGGTCACTAAGACCTACTCCGCTCCCTCTTACGCTACATACGCCGCCGCTCCGGCCTACTCCTCATACTCGGCCGCACCCGCTGTCTCTCACGTCTCATACTCCGGTCTGGGAGCCAACTACGGCTGGTGAACACATGATTGTTGATATTTATTACTAGAAATAGTACTAGTCAAATCAAGTGGAATAAGAAAAATGTTGGAAAAGAACAAATAAATAAAAATTGAAAAATATTTATGTATTTAATTATTTCCTGTCTGTATTTACTTCCTGAATGTTTCAGTTAAAAATGAAAAAAAGAGCGCATCGCCTTTTCATAATTTAAAAGGGGCATTAAGCCAGGCATTAGAGGCTCAATGCCCCCTTCTTCCTTCAAGAATGACACATGGAACAAAGAAACTTTAACTGCGCGGACAGTTTTTATGTTTGTTTTTTTTAAGTAGCATTAATAAAATTTAATAGATAATTCAATATAAAAAAACAAGGACATAGAAACCTCTTTGTTTTTTTATTGACTTCTTGGGCGATATTCGAAGTTACGAGCAATATTTTATGCTTTAAATAAATCAAGCACAAAATTAAAGTCAGATATTTTAATCTTTTATGCTGATGACCACAGTTTACATTATAATTTTCCGAATTATAGAAGAAAAGTTTATGTCTGTTTATTTTGTTTCGAAGTAAGAATTTGCAATGATTACCGGTTCAGAACTCATATTATATGAAGTTTTGTACAATTGATCTTTGCCTCCGAGTTCGTGTCTTTTTTTCCACATGGCGCTTACAATTTTAGGTTTCCGTAGCCAAAGGGAAAAATGGAACCTATCACTAGATTGAACCGTGATATTTAGACAGTTCGAATCCTTACAACTTTCAAAGATAAAGTATTTCTGCTGCCGCTACAACAACTAGTTCACTTTATGTTTCTAATTGACGAGGACCTGTTGCTGGAAATGGGATGGGGCGGATGAAATCCTGGAATGCCGGAATGAAAGGGATAAACCGATTAATATTATATTTTTATCTTTTTGGGCCGGAGGTTTTTAAATTTTTGTTTCACGAACGACCTCACGAGAGTCTACGAAAAAATTTGTGTATTATAGTATATTTAAAAAAATATTTTATTACGGTTGTTCTAATGTAAACTGTGGTCATCAGCACAAAGATTAAAATATCAGACCAGTCATAAAACGCTGGGTTTTTATTTAATTTTGTGCTTGATTTATTTAAAGCATAAAATATTGCTCGTAACTTCGAATAGCGCCCAAAGAATCAATAAAAACAAAGAGGTGTCTATGTCCTTGTTTTTTTATATTGAATAGCTATTGCCCGCGACTTCGTCCCGTGGGTAGAAGATATAAGTTATGATTTTAGGTATACCTGCCGGTTTTTTCACATTTTCCATTGTATCTTAGCTCCTAAAACTTATATCTTAGCCCTAAAACCTTCCTCGATGAATGGTCTATCCAACACAAAATAATTTTTCAATTTGGACTAGTAGTTCCAGAGAATAGCGCGTTCAAACAAACAAACAAACTCTTCAGCTTTATATTTAACTAGCTGTTACCCGCGACTTCGTC
>NW_020799682.1:0-17655 GCF_003590095.1 Trichoplusia ni | reverse complement strand
TTAAACTGCATGAAGTTTACCAGACAGTTTTGTCACTCACTTTTATTTTTAACCTGTTAATCTCAGTTTAATTAATTTGTGTAAATGGTAAAGCGTTAATAATTTTATATTTTTTATTTATTTATTTATCATGGAAGACTTACAGCTAAAGTAAATATAATAAGAACAGTTTGTGAGACTGACAGCCAATTAAAAAGTCTTCACTTCTACAGAACAGATTGATAAAGTGGTGTGAACAACACAATACAATACAGCCACCAAGAAGAAACAATCAGATAAAAATCAAACTTGACTTAATACAGTTCAAGCAAAATCCCAGAATTTAAAGTCTATTATACAAAACAAAATATTTTTTTTCTTAGTAAACATACGCTTATCAGTAACGGCCAACAATTAAAATCCTCAATAAAAAAACAATGTGAATTCCCGGCACTTGAATTTTGACCTTACAATACCAACAGACACATTATCAGTAAGTATGGATAGATATATTACATTATATTACATTAGTAGCTTTTAGCAACTCTTGGAAAAATGACGTGTGACGTCAGGTCTACGTTGTTTTTTTAATTTGTGTTGATTAGAATATGTTTGGCTCAAAATTTTGAAGTTCCGGAACGAAGATAGAATCTTGAAACCTAAGGGTTTTAAAGTCACCTTAAAAGGTAAGAGTAACTGTTTCCTGTGAAAAAGCATGAACTATACTACTAATATTATCAAGGAAAGTTTGTATGTATGGATCTTTCACGCAAAAACTCCGGAACGGATATAGACAAAACTCGGTAACATAGGTAGTTCATAACCAAGATTAACACATAATGATAGTTTTTATCCTGATTTTATATTCCTGTGAGATCATTTTCGATTTGTAAACGGGAAACATCTAGTTTTAAATACTTTTAATTTCAAATGATAAAATACCGAAAATTACCGATTCGGCACTGAGTACCTATAAAATAATAAACTTGACTTATGGCCAGCTCCATGAAAACAATGAAGAATAGAACTGTTCACGATTTTCAGATGACGGATATTCATTTTTTGGATTCCGAGGAAATGTAAATGAAGAATTCCATGAAGTTAATGAAGGCCAGATAAAAGCGGATATCGTATCAAAACAAGGCGGCTATTGGGTTTATAAGAACAGGAGCAAAAAGCTAGAAGTTGGAGACACGATATTCTATTGGATCTATGTCATTAAAGGCGGGAAGGGTTCCATGAGTCCTTTCTTGGAATTTACTGTATCTGCCAGTGGTAAGTGTCTTAATGTTAAGCATCGTCGTGTATTCATTTGGTTATGACTGAGCAACGTGCCTCGCCTGACAGGTACTCTGCACTGGCGACGCAGGCGGCGCAGATGCCCTCGCTTTCTGAGAACTCATAGCAGACAGTGTGAGGTGTTCTTGTAAACATATTACTGAAGAATGTTTTGAAATTAACCTTCATTCCAAGCCTAAATTACCTTTCGTCTAATCGTAATACTTTTTTGATAGCATATTTTTTGCTATTCTTTTTCTTTTAGACTATAATTCGACAAACGGGTCAGCAACCCTAGCTATGTAGACCACTTTTGTTCGTTCTCTCTGGAAACTCTAAAGAAGAAGACATTGGGTATGACAACTAAGAATATCCATTATTTAAATTATTCATATACTACAGACTACTTGCTCAAATGTTGCGCCTTCAGTGTAAAGTCCGTCCAATGCTTGTCTGTAAAAGATCTCTCTAAACGAAAAAACCGCGTATGGACAGATGTCACTATTTATGTTTGTCAAATCCTTAACAAATCTAGTGAGCAATTAAGAATATTCTATCTATCTAAGACTTAATGAGTGAATGATGCAATATTTTTCCAGAAAATGAAATTGGCGTTGGATCACCATCAGTTAATTCTTACACAGATCCAAATCAAACAACCACAACGCCTGAAAGCCCACTTTCCAAGAGATTTGGCAAGTTATGCGAGGTCTCCAAAACTGTGGTCCAAGGAGAAAACTCAGTATGTGAAGGAAGTCTGATTTTCAACGAGGACTTTGACACTACAGGTCTTAGAAGTTTGAGCAAATGGAATGCAGAGATCATGTTTCCAACGGAACCGGTTGGTTTCAGAGTTTTGTTTATTATGATACTGTTACTGTTCCTGTCCATATATTAAAATAAGTTGCTGAAAACGATCGAAATAATGAATATGTTTCATGATCCGTGATATTGTTAATTTTTCCTAAGTATTCCTCAGTCAACGTTCCAAACTCTACAATTATATTATTTTTTTCACTAGGACTTTCCATTCAACGCTTATATTCCGGACAACACCGTAAGTTTTGAGGACGGATCACTGGTCATCAAGCCCGTGCTTACCGAGACACAGTATGGAGAGGATTTCCTTTACAACACTGTTAACCTGGGCGTTAGGTAAATTCAAGTCTAAATTATTACTTCGGGATTAAAGTGGTATAGCCGAAAATTCAAGGAAAAAAAAGTATGGGTTTGATGACATTGTAATAATGGCATTGCGTGACTTTTTTTGTTATCTTCCAGATGTACAGGCAAGATAGATCGCAGTGAGTGCAGACATGAAGCTTCAGGTGCTAATGTATTTCCTCCTGTGCTAACGGCCAAGATCAGCACCCGGCACCATTTCAACTTCAAGTTTGGAAGGATCGAAGTACGAGCAAAGCTGCCAGCTGGCAGTTGGCTGATACCTGGTCAGTGTATTGTTTATTTTGGATTCTTTAACCACCACTTCAATCATATGTAATATTTTGCTTATGTTTTATTTCTTGGCCTTCTAATTAACCGCTGTTGCACGCGAAGTTGTTCAAGATAATCTATCGGTCTATTACAGAAATGAATTTGGAGCCATCAGACCATACTTACGGCCAAGATCACTACGCGTCCGGTTTCATGCGCGTGGCCTTCGCCCGGGGCAACCCAAGTCTGGCGAAGAAGCTGTATGGAGGTCCAGTACTGTCAGACACTGAGCCCTTCAGGTCGGCTCTGCTCAAAGAGAAGATTTCAATCGAAAATTGGAATAAAGACTTCCATAACTACACTTTGGTCTGGAGACCAGGTAAAGAATTTATTATTCTCCGATCCATATTGCTGCCAACAACCTTCATCCATGTTTTTGATTATTACTAATTTGTTTTGTAGATGGCATCGACTTAATGGTAGACGGAGAGCAGTATGGTACAGTCAGCCCCGAATTAGGCTTCTTTGAAGATGCAAGGAAGCATGGCGTCACACACAGTTCACACTGGGTGACAGGAACCATCATGGCGCCGCTTGATAAAATGGTACAACCTACTGCAGTGCTAAAATACAGAATATAGGCATTTTAAATCTTGTTCATTACCTGTTTAGGGCACAGATCAGTAATTGAGATTTGCTTGTAACCACCCATTCGGTTTACAACCGACCTTTATTTACAACGCTGTTGACCTGGGCGCTAGGTAAAATCAAGACGATAAAAGTTTAACCCTATTATGTGCCTGTCCGTCCTTCTTTCATCAGGCCTTGTCTCAGTAACTATGATGACTTTTGTAATTTTCATACTAAAGCTTATCCCGCTACCAAAAAACATTTGGGCGACTTTCGAATTTATTTGATACTCAACCGAGATTCAGGGATGTACAATGTTAATGGAAAGAAGTGTATAGTTCATCTAACAATAAATACATGTTTTTTTGTCAGTTTCATGTGACCCTTGGTCTTCGAGTGGGCGGTATCAACGACTTTGCCGATGACGTCACTGACAAGCCGTGGGCGAACCGCGCCAGCAAGGCCAGGCTCAACTTCTGGAGGCAAAAAGACTCCTGGTATCCATCTTGGTATAATAGTGATCTACGTGTGGACTACGTCAGAGTGTATGCACTTTAGAAATGGACGTTTACATTATTGAAAATAAATAATATATAAGAGCAAAAAAAATGTGTTTTATTTCCAGTAGCTTTTGCTGCGATAGTAATGACTAAATTATTTTTAATACAGGTAATATACGGACTCTCAATGACACAATTGACTGCACGGATAGCCGAGTGATTGAGGTCACCACTCCAAACCCACTGAGCGCGACGTGTCGCGGGTTCGATCCCCGCGTAGGATAAGCATTTGTGTCATACAGTAATGCTTGTCCTAAGTCAGGGTGTCTTTGCGTATGTGACTTGAATGTTTGTAAAACCCCCCGCGACACAAGGATTAAAGTCCTAAATGCGGGAGTGTTATTTTAGGATAGGCAGTCGCTCCTTGTAAAACACTGGTAGTTAGCTGAAATCGGTTCGACTGGAAGCCGACCCCTACATAGTTGGAAAAAGGCCGTAGGTCGATGATGAGACCTTTTGTAAAAGTGAACACACACAAAGTGAAACAATGACTTGTCGGTTCAATGCAATGGTACGATTCAAAATTCATATAAGGTTATTTTTTATACAGTGAAACGATCACTTTTATTCGGAAGAAATATATCTTGGTTCTTTGATGACTTTATCTGCTATTTAATTTCTAGGATCTGAGTCTTATCAGTAACTGGCCTTCAATTAAGTTTATTTATCCAAATCGTAAATTCCCTGACTTAAAAAAATGACCTAATGCTCGACACATTATCAGTATTTAGTTCACTATGTATTTAGTCGCTTTCGGTAACTCTAGGGAAAATGACGTGTGACGTCAGAGGTCTATTGTTTTTTTTAATTGCCTTGATTGGAACGTGTTTGGCTCAGATAATGTACGAAGGGCCCGAACCAAATGTAGAAGTCTTGCACCCTAAGGGATTTAAAGTCAGCTTAAAAGGTGAGAATAACTTTATAACCTACATCAATTTTAGACGCTGGTACAAAACTATTTGAAAAATTGAAAAAGAAAACAAAGAAATGTCTTACAAAAAAATGCAAAATACTCATACTTAGCTAGTATCTCAAATTGTAATATAATTTCTAAATTTGAGTTTTTTAATTTCTTTTCAATAGCGGTCTATAAGAACGAATAATTTCAAAATTTTTATCATACAGAGGGATAGACCTTACTGCGTGGTACATTTGTTTTTCAAATAGTCGGTTTATTGGCATTAAGAATATCTCTATGCTATGGGTACATAAATATGTAATTTTTTGCTGTGTGTATATATCACTAAACTCCTCCTATACGGCTGGACTGATCTTTTTCAATTAGCCAGACATCACAAAAATCTCTGGATCAGCTTGTAAATAATACAAACAATGTAGCACTTTTCTTGAAATCCAAATGAAATAAGATAGGATTTCATAATACGTATATTCGATAAGTACTTGGCATAATTAAAAAAATCACAAATCCTCTGCTTTCAGATGATGGATATTCGTCTTTTAGAGTTCGAGGACGTTTATTTTTCCTTAACAAAGCAGAAACTAGAGTATTAACTGAACGAGACACAAATGTATCGAAACGCGATGGGTACTGGGTATACGAAAACTGGAGGCATAAGTTAGAAGCTGGAGACACTATATTCTATGTTATTAACGTCAACAAGCGCGGGATCGACGCAATGAGCTTTATCTATGATTATACCGTCACTGGTAAGTGTATTAATGTTTTATTACAAATGTTGAGTGCGTAAATATTTTTTTTTAATCATATATGTTTGTACATTCGACAACTTTCTCACAACGCCATCTAGTTTCAAACTTAGCAAACTTTGTATTTAAAGGACAAGACAAATGATTAACATACTCATATAATACTTCTAAATTCAAACACATTAGTGCCATGATACCATTCTGGACTAAAGCTATTGGCCTGTCATCTTTTCAGCTTCGTTGGTAAAACGAGTGATGCTTCGATTTCAAATCCTGTCTAAGGATTAAATATTTTTAGTGTAATTGCAAAATCTTTGCTTCGCTAAACTTACGAATTATATCCAACAGAACCGAGGATTCAAACCCACGACCGGTTTTATTACCAAGTATTTTTTTTTATCTATTTCTAGTCCATTAATGGTCTCGTTAATCGTGGACTGTTGGATCAGAACCCCACTAATTGTTACTATTTCAGAAAGCTCATGCCGGGAATCCAAAACTGTGGTCCGAGGAGAAAAATCAGTATGTGAAGGCAGTATGATTTTCCAGGAGGAGTTTGAAAAGACAAGTCTTTCAGATTTGTGCAATTGGTATTCAGAGATCATGTTTCCAAGAGAACCGGTTAATTTTTTTATATACATATGTCATATTTTTACTGCCATATTTCTCCTGCAGGTTTTCGTAATGCAGTTAACCATATATAGCCTTCTTTTACCTTTCGGAGAAGATTTTTGAATTAATTGAAATTAATCTGAAATATTTTCTGAAAACTTAACCGCACCTTTCCGAATTAAATGGGAAAACGTAACTCTCCTATTGATTCTACTGCCCAACATTGAATTCTAACTTTATGATGTATGCTCCTAAGTCGCAATTAATTCTGTAATTTCATCTTTTTTCTAGGATTTTCCATTTAACGCATATGTTTCGAATGATACAATCAGTTTTGAGGACGGGTCACTGGTCATCAGGCCCGTGCTTAGCGAGACTCAGTATGGAGAGGACTTCCTTTACAACGCTTTTGACCTGGGCGCTAGGTAAAATTAAGATTTTAAAAAAGATTTTTACTATTCTGTTTTGTGAAATCTGGAAGATTGTTTTTTCAGTGATATTGTTGCAAATATGGATTAAACTTGGGTAAAAGATCTTGCAAACGTAAAACGTATAGACGTCGGCGTTGTCAAAACAGAGGTTGACTAATTCGATTTTCATTTGTTGTGATCTTGTAGATGTACAGGAACGGAAGATAGATACGAGTGCAAGCATGAAGCTTCAGGTGCTAATGTATTCCCTCCAGTGCTAACGGCCAAGATCAGCACCCGGCACCATTTCAACTTCAAGTTTGGAAGGATCGAAGTACGAGCAAAGCTGCCAGCTGGCAGTTGGTTGATACCCGGTCAGTGTATTGTATTTGTTGGGTTTGCTTAGGGCGAAAGTAGATATTTAAGGCGGTATTAAAGCGAAACTATTTTAAATACGGCAAAAGAAATAGAACAGCAGAAATTTAAAAGAAAAGACCGCTTAAATTATTAATTAATATGAGAGTTTTAAGTTTTGTCGTAGGCTTTTAATGAATAGCAAAGATACAGTCGTAAAAGCTCTATAAATAATGTATACCCATTACAGAAATAAATTTAGAGCCATCAGACCATACTTATGGTCAAGATCACTACGAGTCCGGTTTTATGCGCGTGGCCTTCGCCCGGGGCAACCCAAGTCTGGCGAAGAAGCTATATGGAGGTCCAGTACTGTCAGACACTGAGCCCTTCAGGTCAGCTCTGCTTAAAGAGAAGATTGGAATCGAAAGCTGGAATAAGGACTTCCATAACTACACTTTGGTCTGGAGACCAGGTAAAGAGATTATTTTTACTAATATATTTTTTACTCACATTCCATATTTTTGATTGGCACTAATTTGTCGTATAGATGGTATCGTCTTACTGGTGGACGGAGAGCAGTATGGTACAGTCAGCCCTGAAGGGGGGTTCATTGAGTCTGCCAGAAATTATAGCGTCACTCACTCTTGGCACTGGGCTAAAGGAACTGTCATGGCGCCGCTTGATGAAATGGTACGTTCCGCAATTTCCGTGCAGACAAGACTTGTTACCCAACATTTTTCTTTCATAATCTGTTAGACATCGAATTTCCCTCTAAGATTTCTTTCTTCTTTCCGGGAAACCGTCTTTCTATGTCCTGTTTTTTTTTTATTGTTCTGATATTACACTAACTTTCACCAAGAAGAGGATCTCTTTCTGTTAGGTATCCTCATAGCCACCAACTTCCTAGGTTGAGGAAGCGGATAGTTTCATAGTCTTACTGACTAAACCTAAATGTCACTACATCTGCCTTTTGATGTGTGACCTGCTAATCTGATTTTTTTTAAGAAATTTATTTTTTTACAACTTTTCAGTTTCACGTGACCCTTGGTCTTCGAGTGGGGGGTATCAACGAATTTCCCGATGATCTCGCTGACAAGCCATGGGTTAACGGCGCTAGCAAGGCCAGGCTCGACTTCTGGTCCAATATAGACTCCTGGTATCCATCTTGGCACAACACTGCTTTACATGTAGACTACGTCAGAATATACGCGCTTTAGAAATGTAAAAAGAAACATGTCGTGTCTCAGATGTCTTTTATTCTTTTTCAATAATTGTTTTATTAGAAAATGTTTAGGATTATACCTTTAAATGTTTGGAATTAAATTGTTGATTCCATCATGAGAATTTTTACTGTCATAGTGACAATGATTTACGACGATATAAGTGCAAACTGTCTAAAGAGATCTTCTCATTATTGACCAGTAACTTTATTTAAAGAATGTGAGTTGCGAGTCGCGATCGTGTCACTAAGATCGTCGTACAAAAGGATGTAGGGCATAAAATTTGCAAAATAAATGATTCTAAATAACCACCTCTATATTTCCTTACCCTCGTTTTTTAACTTAAGTTTTTGCTATTAGAACCGCAACAGAAATGCAGACAGACAAACTGACGAACAGACAGACAGCGAATTCTTATTTATAGGATTCTGTTTATGTATAACGAGAACTCCTTATGATATAATATGAATTGAGCTGTACAAAACAGAAAATCTAATAATTGACATTGTAGGCAAGAAAGTCCCATTCCACCGATTGATTAATTGGCTGTTTTGGTCAATAAAAAAACTATATTCGCCTCTTACTAAAGATCATTGCCCTGTACAAGTCAATTGGTATAAGTATCTCTCTATACAAATTGGAAATATCTTAGTCATTGTCAAGGTGAACCAGTATATTTCAAGCCAGATTATGTTTAGACAAGTTGCTAAAACTCTGCAGTCTTTTAAATAAGCAAAAACAACTATTTTTGGTATTTAAAAGACTGCATTATTTGGTAATAAAGTGACATTTCATTAGCGTCCCCACGATAGCAAAACTCCAAATGTTTGCCAATGGCAATCCTTTTCGACAGGAGAGTTATACTTGTTATTTATTTATTTTAACTTTTACATACAATCGTGGTACATGGAGCGGTTTTCTTGCCGCAAGCACCTTTTCTTACCTTATCTACCAGTAAACCTTTGGGTACAATAGAAAAGCAGTTGGAATAGTTACAGCAGTGTAGTTTGAAGGATTATCAACGTAGGCGGTGTTGGGGATGCCAGTTAAGGTAACTTCTGGGGCAGTAGTGTAACTCAAAATCATGTGAATACTTTGATTAATTGTTAACCTCTTTTCTTTTACCCTTATTGTACGGAACCCTAAGAGCCGTAATTCCAACTCGCGATTGACCGGTTTTCAGTTATGACTAACGACATTAAATTTATATAAGACAATATGTTCAAAGTTATTCCTGGCCTGTTGGTCTGGTGGTTAGTGGCCCTGACTGCTATACAGGAGGTCGCGGGTTCGATTCCCACCCAGGACAAATGTTTATGTGATGAGCACGATCATTTGTTCTGTGTCTGGGTGTAATTTATTTATATTATGTATGTATTTAGAAATATATAAGTATGTTTATCAGTTGTCTAGTGCTCATAATACAAGCTTTGCTTAGTTTGAGACTAGATGGCGTTGTGCGAAAGTTGTGGAATATTATTATATTATTAGAAACAATCCGGTATATAAACGGGGATTGAGGAAAACCCTCTATAATCCACATTTCGTGTGATATTCGCTATTATGTCACATATGTTTACATTTGAATGTGTTGATAAAGTTATGTCATTGCTACTTGTAGTTCTAAAGCTGAGGTCGGTATAGGAGCTGTGATCTATATATATAAAAGAAAGTCGTGTTAGTTACACCACTTATAACTCAAGAACGGCAGAACAGATTTGGCTGAAAATTGGTAGGGAGGTAGCTTAGAGCCAGGAGACGGACATAGGATACTTTTTATCCCGTTCGACAGCGTTCCCGTGTGACTTGACATGAAACGTCAGTCACTATAATAATAATAATAATAATCTTTATTTCAGAACAATGTCCATACATAATTACAAAATAATAAGATTTATAGTAAAATTTGTGCGCGTATAAATGCTTTCAGGATGTCTGAGTCCTGCTTTTCCGCAATAACCTGCAGGATGCTGTTGGTGCTGCTCCTGACCCTGCTCAGTAGTGATACGAGCCGCTTGCGTATTACCGCGTGGAAGCCGGTATAAAACGTGGTATAACAAAACGCAAATGACAGCTATGTAATGACGTATGGATGACAATTTGATATTTGTAAGAAATCAATATTAAAACTACTTCTATCTATATATATATATAAGAAAGTCGTGTTTGTTACAACACTTATAACTCGAGAACGGCTGGACCGATTGCCATGGTTTTTGATTTGTTGGATTTGTTTCCGTCCCGAAAACAGAATACATCTTAAAAACAATGAAAACTCGATATGTGTAATGAATACTTTCATTTCAATAAATGCTGATTTGTTTATTACATGTAAAACTTTTGTTGTCCATAGGGTGATACCAGGAGATAGAGTAGGTAGCAGTCATGAAGGGATTACCAGTAGAGCAGTGAGGGCTATAGCTGGGTAGCAGGTACTGTACGCGTGAGAGTAGGTTGGGACCTTAGAGTAGGTAGCAGTCATGAGGGGATTACCAGTAGAGCAGGTAGCAGTAATACATGAAGGTGGTACCATTAAATCGGGGAATGGTAGTCAAAATCAAAAATAAACTAGATATCTATTGGCAGCACCCATGAGTTTGGCTCTAAGTTGCAGTAGATGTATATGAAGGTGGTTGCGATCTTGCTGAAGGGACGCGATTAGCATAAAAAACTAATTCAATCGGCAATATTAGTAAATCATGTGTTTCTTATTTACAACCTATATACAACTTAAAATGATTACTTAAAAACAATCAGCAATATTATCATCGACTCTAAGGCGGTACGAAGTCCGCCGGGAAAGCTAGTTTTAAATAATTGTATATCTTGGGTCACTATCATTTGATAAAAAAGGTGGCATTATTAAAAAAAAAAACAAAGACTGGTTGAAAATCGGTTTAAATATGAATCTTCTTTTGATTCTGCGAATAAAATTTGAGCTACCTACATGCTATGAAACGTAGTTATTAATCGAGTAATTATTAAAAAACTACCAGAATACTTAATTATAATTATTGATTGATTTGAAAATCAAAACCAATAGGCACAGACAACCGCTTTGTAGGCGCAGCCTAACACCATAGACACAAGTATAGACAAACATTTTATAGCACGCTCGCGTCAGTCCATCTCTAGAGTCCAACTCTGGCGCATCTAGTCACCGAATCAAACAAATTTAAATTACGAACTCTAATTGAAATTCAAATTAAGAAATAAAATTTAAATGAAGAACAGTTGAAACAAGTTTGTTATGATTTTAAGAATGATGAGTTTTTGTGTGTTTTTGTTTTTTTTATTTAGTTTTAATCAAGTGTTGTGTTATGAAGTGCCCAAAGCGAAGTTAGAGGCGATATATCCTAAAGGATTAAGAGTTTCTATACCAGGTATATTTTTAATAATAATTATAGTTATAAGCAGATCTTATGGATTGAATTATGAATATTTTTCAAACAATTCATAGAGATAAACGTTCTTAAAAAAAGTTTGTTGATTTAATCAAAGTTGTTATAACAATGTTTTGGCTTGAGTAATTATATTTTAATTAAATTCGTTAATTCGTATTCGTAATAATGTATGAAAACATATTTTTATTTGTGTTTATACAAAAAGTAGCATATAATCGCTAAAAAATTTACTCTTTGATCAAAATCCTATTAACAACACATCTGACTGCCTCAATTAGCATATTACTGTAAAATCATTATTAAATTACTATTACTTTATGTAAGTTTTACATCATTAGACCAAAAACGTTAAGTTATAATTCATAAATATAGATCCATTACTTAATAACGATAAGTTTAATTGGTCAATCCATTAAATATCTACTAATAATGGATTGACCAATTAAATTGATATTATAATAACGAGTATAAAGCAATATTCGGTATTTATAATTGCTATAAATCGCTTTTATGATAACACCAGCCCATCTCCCATCAGGAAGGTTTGAGCATTGATCACTACTCACTGCCGATTGCCGATTTGAGATTCCAATATTTAGAATAAAGGGTGGTATCTTAAAATAATTCTACTATTATTATAAACGCGATAGTTTGTAGTATGCATGTTGGTTCCTCTTTCACGCAAAATAACTGAACGGATTGAGACGAAACTTGACATAGACAGTAAGGTACAGATAGTTATTATAAACAGGATTAACACATAGGATACCTAGTTTTTATCCCGATTTTCGAAATAATAAAAATGTAAATATAATAATATATATATTTTTTTTAATACTAAAATTAATGAACACACACAACTTGTCGTCCTGAATCAGCGTATGGACAAGCTTAGCTTCATCTCGCTTCGACAAACAGACCATCAATACTCAATTATTTAGCGTTAAATAATGAACTCGAAGGTCTTAAACATAATGAAACAGAACCATTATTTAACCTGTCAGGGACCGCAATATCTTAGAAGACAATCTTGCTCACAACACGGGGATCTACATTATGGATTGTGAGAATTGGGGTAAACCCCCAATTGAGGTAAAACCCCTTCAGTGACGTACTTCGCGCCGTTGGTCTGGCACCACAGAACTTGGACTAGTTGATGAGTAGCGGGCCCGCAAGCTTCAAATCGAAAGTGATCCATCGGGAACATAAAATTAGGATAAGAACTATCCCATGTGTTAATCTAGGTTATAAACTAGAATGTTAGTAGGATAGTTGAAAGTGGGATATTAATAGGAATTTATATAATAACTAGCTGTTGCCCGCGACTTCGTCCGCGTGGTTAGAAGATATAAGTTATAATTTATACCTGCCTTCTATCTATCTATCTGCCTTCTATCTATCTTGTAGGATTCAGTCAGCGTTTGCAATGTAAGCGCAAAAAATGTGTTTTTTTACGACCTCACATTAGAAACATCAAAAATTGTATCCTATGTGTTATTCTGATGTATAAGCTATATTGTGGTAAAGTTTCATTCAAATCCATTCAATAGTTTTTACTTGAAAGAGTAACAAACATCCATACTTACAAACTTTCGCCTTTATAATAGTAGTAGGATATTGTTTTAATAACAAAACATACTTGAATTGACTTTAAATAAAAAGGCTCTTGACGAAATTTTTCATGGAAGGAAATGACAGCTATTTTGCGTTAAATAAAAAAAAACGAACCTATCATTGAATACGAAATCCTGAATTTACAAACATAAAAACAAAAATGGATGTCTAAAGTTCGTAGTAATGTTCTTTTTTAAATCGGTAGAAAATATTAATAACAAATATGTTATAAACCAAAAATATTAATTTTGAATAAAGATTACCAATAATCACAAGTGTGACGTCACCTAACAACCAGTTATCGGGGTTTTCTGATGGATCTCAAGAATTATAATGGCCTTGCGGTCGATCGTTTTTTCTATACATACGAACATAATTGATTGTACATATGTTTACATACGATGAGTTTATATTTACTATTTAAAAGTTTTTGTAGAATACAGTGGTTTGTCTGTGTTGTAAATATTGTAAGTTCATAATAAAGTTTTGTATTATTTCGATAACCATGTAGTCAAACTGTTTTGCTATAGTTGAGCTTCATTGAATGAGGCCCATTAATTTTGCATTTTTCAACGATTTTTCTACTTTTATGCCTTTACTTTCTGATAGGACGAACTTCGTTTTATCGGAATGAATTCGTGAGTCTAAATTATCCATTGCGCATTACACAATAATACAAAAAAAAACATTTGAAATGGAAAAACTTGATTCCTTTTTTTCCAGAAAATGTCCAACCCACCACATTTCGATAATCATTAACGTGGATGATAAACGCTTAAAAGTCATTTCCACTGTCTCCAATTGTCAATATCTTTTTTAAAAAGAACTACTTTCGAGGAGAGTTTCAGAAACATTTACTCACACACGAAGACACCCACTCAGAACAAACGTTCAGAATACACGGGGATCGAACCCGCGACATGTCGCACAGTGGGTTAGGCGTGGTGAAGAAATATAAATGTGGCTTTGCTCAGTCAGATATTTTACCATTTCACTGTGTAGTTATTTCACGGAGCAATTTTTGAACCTAAGGAACCTATTGTTAATTTCAAATATTGTCAAAACTATCATCATCAGCCCGTATTCGTCCACAACTCGACATAAATCTTCCTAATTGAACGCCATTGAAATCAATATTCATTTGTACTTGATGTACATATGTTCGAACTTAAATTGACGACCTCCGTGGTCGAGTGGCGTACGCACCGGTTTCAAGGTGTCGCTAGCTCTGAGGTCCCAGGTTCGATCCCCGGTCGAGTCAATGTAAAAATTCACATTCCTACATTGTCTCGGGTCTGGGTGTTTGTGGTACCTTCGTTGTATCTGAATTCCATAACACAAGTGCTTTAGCAACTTACTTTGGGTTCAGAACAATGTATGTGCTGTTGTCCGCATTTATTATTTATTTATTTAATTCGAAATCCTCTCAATTCCAGATGATCACTACTCCATATTCGCTTTCCATGGGAAGCTGAACGAGGAAATGAATGGTTTGGAAGCCGGTCAGTGGTCGAGAGACATCACCAAACCCAAGAACGGAAGGTGGACCTTCAGGGACAGGAACGTCAAGCTGCACCTCGGAGACACCGTGTACTATTGGACTTTCATCATTAAAGACGGACTAGGTTATCGCGAGGATAACGGACAATGGACTGTCACTCGTAAGGCTTATACTTTCGATAAAATAAAACTCAGTTGTCATGCTGGCTCTTTCTTTGTCAAGGGGAATGATAGAGATATAGTTGGTTACCAGAGTAGCTTTCTTGGACACGGCTGTAGTCTATACCACCCTTGTGTTGCGGAGGGTTTCACAAACATTCAAGTCACTTGCACAAAGTACCCAAACTAAAATTTACTTTGCTAGTCAGGGATCGAACCCGTGACACTTCCTGATCAGCGGGTTCACGCTAAAATCTATACCACTCGGTATACGGTATACGACATATAAAAAACATTTTAATCTACGCAAAATCATAAATTGGTCCCTAATTAATATGTAGATATAAAATGTATATATGCAACGAGATTGGTTTATCATAAGGTCAAAATACGTCTTACATGTTATAGCGCTTATGTATATAGGTGTAGGTTTATTATTATATACTATATTTTCTGACAAATGTTAACGTATGGATGATAAAACGATTTGTTTATTGTATGTCAACATAGTTTTTTTAATTAAAATACAGTTCAGCATTTCATATGAATAAATGCTATGGTTTAAAACAAAACAATCGCGTATTTGAATAAAAGAAACGAAGTATTAGATCACATATTAATTTATATTCGGTATGTATTTCATCTTATTTCTATACCTATATTTTTGTAAGCCCGTCTTATTTCTGCCAAGAAACCAAAAGTAACCAATACAGAGATTTCTTAAAATACGAAATGTTATGTCAAGGAGGGATTTTTAATTAACTAAAATAATCATTAAAATCGGTTATTGAATTTACTGTTATAATCACAAAATAAATCAAATCTCAATAATACTTTACATCAAAGCTATACTGGACGAAAATATGAAAACCAAATTAAAAAAAAAGGTTTTTTACAATCCGTTTAATCGAAAAGACTCAAATCCCTTTATCACTAAAACTTTATACATAACAATATACACTTACTAAACGTATTATATCTGATCATGTTTGGAGAGTCTTAAGACAAAAACACCTTGAAAAGATATTCAGCTCTTTATCTTTTGTTTTCCGTGTTTGCCAAAGGTATTCGTGCCTTTTATTCTTTCAGGAAATTTATCTCCCGAAAGTGGTTATAATCGGTGTTAGGAAGGATTTGAGTTTTTCAGAAACTGACGGAAGTAAATCTCCTTCCATTTGGTACAATCTGGTGTTTAAACTTATCATAAACAACACTTAAATAGATTTAAATTGGACTAAAACAAAAGTAAAAAGATTTTTGCAGAAGATAAAATAGATACACTTAGGATTAAAAAAACACATTTAATGGTTTATTTTAAAGCTAAGTACTTCTATAACATACAAGAAATAACAAAACATTTCTACGCGAGTTCGTTCTTCCATATTATTATCAATTTTAAAAAGTGTCTAAAAATACCCTTGTAAACTGGAACTTAACGAATACTAAAAATATGGTGTTTCTTTTTAAAATAACCGACTACTGACGTCTTTATCTTACATTTTTTTTTATAGATTCACATTTCTACAAACCTGCAGATTGTTATTTTTTATTGATTTTTAGGTTACGTCGACGAAGCCGGTAATCCCGTCGGTCCAAATGGTGAGCCCATAACACCTCGCCCTGAATCTCTACCTCCAGCCGCTGCGTCGCCCATGGACATTGAGGACAACGTGCAGTACCCCTGTGAGCTGTCAGTGTCCAAGGTCAACGTGCCAGGGTTTGTCTGTCAAGGGCAGCTTCTGTTCGAAGATCACTTCAATGCCAGCATCGCAAAGGGAAAAGTTTGGACGCCTGAAAATAAGTTTGTTGGAGAACCGGTAAGTCGTTTTTCTTTTATAAATTAAAGTAATTTTAGAAAGTATTCTTTTTTTGTGTATGTTGTGTCTTGAAGTGGTAATAATGTGTGTGAGTGTGTGTTTCATATACTTCGAACACATTAAAGCAAAATATAGATTTTATAGTTTATTGTAGTAAAACACAATATTTTATGGACTTGCCACTTAAAGGAATATTTCTCCCATAGTCTAAGCGCACGAAATTTTCACTCTTTCTCTCTTGCAATAAGTGTTATTTTTGTTTCCTACACAGGACTTTCCATTCAACATGTACCTGCAAGACACCAGCGTGACTGTGGAGGACGGGAAGCTCTCCATCAAACCTGTCACCCTGGAGTCCATCTACGGAGAGAACTTTGCTCGTCAGACCCTGGACATCAATGCAAGGTGACATACATTCTGATACAACATTTTATTTTTGGAAATGAATCCTATGGTAAGGAACCCTTGAGCCCCCCGTTTTGAGTCGCGGAGGGTTATTCAAACATTCAAGTCACCTGCACAAAACCACTTAAACTTAGAACAAACATTTGAGGACCACACAATTTTTTTACTAAGCGGAGATCGAACCGCCACTCAGTTTTATTACAATACCGGATCTATTAGAGTCAATAATTCAAAACTCTCTCATAGATGCTCATCCGGGTATAAAATTAAACGCTGTATATTTTTTCCTGTTACAGTAATTATTTAAATATTACGTAAGAAATAACAGGAAAAATATTTGTTTTATTAGGTATAATAAATAAAAAAATTACATTAATTAAAATCGTTTAATTTTATCAACACTATAAGTATTTCATAATAACAAAAAGATAAAGAAGTAAATAAGCTGCCAGTATAATAATATTAATGATGCGAGGCCTGAGGAGCTGAATAATGGTAAACTATTTACCAGAAAGGTGATTAACTGCGTCTCTAGCCAAGTGACAGTTCTACAATCGTCTATCAAAAACGCAAAAAATAATAGTGATTCAATACGTATGTGACTTTGA
>NW_020799681.1:0-23899 GCF_003590095.1 Trichoplusia ni | reverse complement strand
AAATCTCCCCAAAGTTAGTTAGTAGTTTTTTTTGAGAAAATAGCAAATAAAAATATTAAACGTTACTATTACAAAACCAGTCTATAAACTAGCAAAATTATCCATCAGTCTAGATACATCGAAAACACATTTTAACTTTTAATTTCAATTTGTACGTCTATCGGTGCTTGCACAAGACTGTCGTCGCAGACGGACATAAATATTGTTTACGACTGGTCCTTGGGGCATTGGCCGATCAATTGACGCCATTTTATATTAGACAGCTTGTGACACTTTTAATGCACATTTTCCAATAGAATGTATATTTGTAATAGGTACTTTTGTAACGAAATTTACTTATGGCTACGTTAAATTGTCACCTCGTCATCTCTTTTTATTGAACCCATATCTATAATGGCATAGAGTGGTTTTTAAATTATTAACATTTTAATGAAACTAAAATTCTTTTGTATACTTTTAAAGTCAACACAGATAAAGAATCAGACTTTCAAAAACTACCGACGTTAAAAACTTTTACAATCACCTCTTTTAAATGACGACCGATTTTTATCAAACATGCCCAAGGAAATTCAAACTAAATTCATCTTCAAGACAAAATAAACCAAATTGTTTGACGTTCTAAGACGTTCTAAGGACTCGTTCTCGAAGATGTTCTAAGACGCCAGAAACAGACAGCCACGTAAAACTTGTAGCACTCTACTTTTTGAGGTATTTTGCAACAATGTGTTGTGGGTTAGAAGAACATCTCCTTAAAAAATAAATTTCTTCATCTCTCACATACACATAATGTAATCTAACTTTAAAACCAAACATATATGTAACACTGACAATTTCATCTCCCGAATTCGATTGTTACATTATGATATACTTACAACTATGGAAATATCACCTGAAATAAAGACCTTCAGATCCGAGTTCTTTGCCCTCTACCCACTCGAGGCGTGACCCGCACGGCACCCTGGAGGGGCAATATAATACAACAATGGCTTCCACCCCAAGTTATTGTTTCTTTTTATTAGAAAAATGTCGCACAAATCTTAATAGCAATATTATATTATTTATATTTCTCGTTCTCTGTTGGTACGTAAGAATGTGATGTGGTAAGGTCTTAAGCGTCTTTCAGTTTTATGATGTTGTTGTTAACCGGTCAAATGTTAGTCGCGCTCGCTAAACTAAGGGTTCTGTAAAAGGCTAAATAAAAACAAATTTCAGAAAAATATTGGTTACTGTGTGACAGTTGTTTACCCCCGATTTTTGCTTCGTTTTTACACACTTACTTTTCTTGTCTGTTTGTTTGTCGTTCCGGTTGGATTTTTGTAACTCGATTTTGAGGCTATCGGGAGGTGCCTCGAGGTAGCTTCAAACCCGATGACAATGCAATTTACAGCTATCAAAAGATTTTGATAAAATTTGAATGGAGTGACCTTTAAAAACGTGGGTTTTTATATTTCTTAAATCTATTATTATTATTTATTGTTATATATTTACAGAAACACATAATTTGTGAAAATTTTTCATTTTTCTTGAGATTTAGCCTTGTCATAGACCAGGAGACGGTCAAAGCAGAATCTTAGTAATAGAGAACAATTTTCACCTTTTAGCTACGGAACAATAAAAAGTATATCGCTTTATTATATTAGTATGGGCTTACATTACTGGCCGTAACGGCTGAGGTACCTTATATTGAATCACACGCAAACGCCACATCATAACCGAAAATAGCCGAATCAGTTCAAAATAACCGCACCACGTGCCGGCATTACTAATCGCGTTGATTACATTGTTTTACGTTAATACGCCGTTAGTATATCAATAGTAGTTTAAATAGAACACGGTACGTACAGACTTGGTAGGATTTTAAATAGAATTATGGATTTTCTCTAAAAAAAGTGTTTTTCTGCTTATTGGAGCGGCTAAAATCTGTTTTTCAGCTTAATTGCATTTTTAATTAATCATTACCACATTCTTTAGTTTTTTTTGGTTCCCTTCCCAATAAGTGTAAACAGAAGCCTATTCCTTAGATTACGCTGTCTGTCCTTCTGGCACTAGGGTAACTCATGAACCTTTATAGCTAAACAATTGAAATTTAAGTAATAGTGTATTTTAATATTAATGTAAAAAAATAATTATAATTCAGTTCAGGTATTAAGTCGGTAGCCATTTTCTGTCAAATTCATTTTCATTTAGCCTGTTTGTACGAAAGAACATAATTATTGTTTAATTGTTTAAAAGAGTTTCAAAAACTAAAATATTTGTCAGAGGTCAATAGATCAAAACAATATTTCTCCATCCAGATTCTAGTACGGAATCGCAACGTAAAAAACTTGGCAAACACATTACTGTTTACGTTTCAAATCTAAGTTTATTAATAACTGAATAACAAAATTGTCTATTTGTAAACAGAGTGATAATATTCGGAAATGTAGGTACTGATTTCATATGCTTTTATATAATTCTTGATAGATATGTAATCAGACAGGGTACAAACTAGGGTCTGTAATGTTAAGGATCTCCTAATATTTAGCTTTGCAGTATGGGGAATCCTATAAACGCGAAAGTATGGATGGATGTTTGCGACTTTTTCACACGAAAACTACTGTACGGATTTTTAAAAAAGTTGGTACACAGATAAATTATAAACTGAATTGACAAATAATATAGGATAGTTCTATGAAAGATTTATTCTACATTTTTGAATTGTGGCGGCGCCACTGGCAACAGCAAGTAATTCCTTAATTAACAATAATCATTGTTTATAGACAAGTGGCTACCTACTTAGTTCAAAAATTTGATTGCTATCCATTTTATAGATATTCTATTAGAAGGGGAAATAAAGAAACTGTAAAAAACAAGTATTTACGAATTACTTAAAAACCTAAATCACTTTTAAATAACCTATTACCAGAGAGTCTAAATAAATATATATTGGACACTATCCGAGATCGCTGTAAGATCCTATTTCTGGAGATAAGCCTTTCCTTCGGAGGCTTTCCTTAAAACCCTGGAAGTGAATTATTACGAGGGTTGTTTCGACATAAATTTGTATTGAGGTTTCCAGGCTTATAAGGGTAAGGCTTTATTTCGAAGTAATTATATGTTGAGCAAAGTAATTATCTTTAGCGTGATGATCAAACTTCATTTTGTCTCCATTTAGGAAGTGGGTTTCTGACTGGGAGTGAAATTTTTAGACTGATCCAAATACAAACTGCTTCACATGAGGATTCTTCTTCATAATTGACATTGGTCATCGATATGGTTGATGGTGATCGCTCTTTGGATGAAAAGCATCGGGTGTCTTTGTGTATGTGAATGTTTATGAAATGACCCTTGACACAAGGACAAAATTCTTTAAAGCGGTAGTTTGCGTTTTCTTTAAACGAAACTAAATGTTCGACATCCAGAAGGTTTTCTTTTTGTAGTTGTTCCTGTTTTACTATTTAACTTATCTATACCAATATTATAAAGCTGAAGAGTATGTTTATTTGTTTGAACGCGCCAATCTTAGGAACTTCTGGTTCGAATTATCTTTTTACCAAGGAAGGTTATATTTATAAAATTACGCTGTGACTAATAGGAGCGATGATAAAATAGAAATGTGGAAAAAACGTGGCAAATTATTCATGTTTGAGGGCTTTCGTTTTGTGCTCTGCAAAAACGGTTCGAGATCTTCTAACCACGTGGACGAAGTCGCGGGCAACAGCTAGTATTAAATAAAGCAACAATTCGGTCTCCGCTACCCTTGATCAACCACACACAATAACGAAATTTGAATTATCAGAACAGTCTTGGGCTTTCAGTTAATTGCCACGGTTTAATTCAACCACAAACTCGATCCGTTTGATCTTCAATTACTCGGCAATTAACCAAACCCTTAATGATAGATTGGCAATTACTGGTAGAAAGGTCCGACCGTATCTTTCATAATTTTGATAAGCATTCATGGTTTCAATCGTTTTGTGAACGCAGTGGAAAATTATGGAGATAATGCATTACTATTGCTGCTATAAAAACAAAAATTATTAAAAACTAAGATCGGGGTTTGGCAACACTTGATATAGTTAAAAAATTATGACTTATTTGTAGGGCTGTTGAAAGTACTTGTACTTAAACCGGGTTTTTAACTAGCAGTAAGAGGAACTCAATTAATAAGCACATTTTTGCTAAACTAAGCATACTGGTTAAATTAATTACTGTCCTGTCACACAAAATTCATTCGGTATCTAATCGATATAATCAATCTTTATACTTATTTTATTTTACCATCAAGTTAGATACTCTTAAGCGATCAATCTTACCCCGTCAATATATAAATTGTAATGTATTAGCTATTAGATGTGCGCAGTATTTTAGTACATTATTCATAAGCTGGGCGTATGCTATAGTTTTTTATCGTTTATCTGATAGAGAATTGCATGAAGTTTTCCTTATTAATATCGTGTATATAAGAAAATACGAGTGATCAGTCTAGACATTGAAGACTATCTTCATACAACCAAAAAATATGTTTTTATTACCTATAACGACTTATAGAAAAGTCAAGTGTGAGTCGGAATCGCGACACAGAGGGGTTGCATAAATTAATTGTCAAGTTTATTTGTAACAACATCGTTTAAAGTCGATCCTTGTTGTTTGGGAGCAGAATTACTTCATCATCATCATCATGGTTCATGAGATACGACTTGGTGACGAACGGACAAACAGACGGATTGACTTACTTACAGCATACAGTTATAACAATAGGTTTCCGTTTTTACCCTCTGGGTACAGAACCCTAATTTCCGTACAACCTAAATTTCACATAAAATATTTATTTTATATCCTGTAACTTTAGTGTAAAAAAGTAATTAGCTAAGGAATAAAGATTATGACAATTAAAGCACTTAGAGCCGAGAGGTAAAAGTGATTATGGCGGCCTACCGCTGTCGCGGAACAATAAAAAAAAAATCGTTAAACCACCCTTTGACCTTCAACTCTGTGTAATGTTAAAGGTTATGGGGCTCAGGGGTCTTGAATAACCTTATCCGATATTCACTTAGTAGACTTAAGTCCATAAGAATGTTGGCAAGACTCGATTTGATAGAATTTTATTGTGTTTTGTTACTTTTCTTTGCGAGGTAACTGATGCAATGTGAGGGTTTTTTCATTGATGACTTTTTTGGGGGTACCGGAGGTAGTGTTGTACTGGCTCAAAAATTTGATACGTGATCAATTAGGTTTTTCAATTTTTTTTAAATATTTTTATCAGTCTCAAAATATAATGAAAGATAATTAAAAAATTTAGATAAAAATATATTATTCCAAAATCCATTAAAAACAACCAGTAATTATGCCAATAACGTAAAATACGTATAAAAAAAATAAGCTGTAAAGTTTAATTTCATTTTTCAAAGCACATTAGAACAAACATTTCAGATCTCTTTCACACCAATTTAAGTTACAATGGACGTTTAAAACTCGATCGTCACAAACATTAAACGGAGAAAATTGTGGCGAACTCTGCACTTGTTTAGAAACATTAATTAATCAGGAAACGACTGGCAATTAATTAGAATTGCGGTAGTTTAGGGTTAATGGTCAGAATATAGCAATTATTGCTTTTAATTGGTCAGGTCTGTGTTGTTGAGTTAAGATTTCAAGTGGCTATTAGTAGTTATTTATTATGATTTAGTAAAACCCACATGCACCAATCATCTTCGGAAGAATTGAACAACAATTGAACTGATGTGTATATTAATTGTGTGTGTCTTGTGATTAACACTCACTAACACAAAGCCCTTTGTATCAAACACTCACTTGACAATCGGCTTTCCATATTCCATTTATAACAGACTTCAAAAAAGGAGGAGGTTATCAATTCGACTGTATTTTTTTTTTACCACCAACAATGTTAACATCAAGCGAAGCTTAGAATTGTCTTGATTAAGTCGTCAATAATTTATTTTAATGCGTTTGCATTTTACTCCCCTATCAATGCTATTTTTCTCACTTTCATCCACCACAACTTTTAAATGGCTCGATCATCTTTTTTTACCCAATTTTCTCCAAACTCTCATCGCGTTTTTGCAAGTTGCGTGCATCGATACCCGCAAGAGTATTGGAAAAAAAAAAAATCCTTTTTTACCCTCTGATTATGCAACGCTTAAGTACTGCAGCCCCCAGTACTAATAATAATACGTGTCCATATTATGTAGCCTCTACTACTGCTTAATACACATGCATTAATTACACTTAAAAAAAAATTGAATTTTAACTCTCAATCATTCAAACACAAAAGGTGTTAAAACCGCATTCATTACAACTTATCTCACTGTAAAACAGCTTAATGAAAAACTGTAATTAATTTAATTGTCAGAAAGCGAACGTCCAGACGGGTGGTACCATTAATTATGCAAGAATTCTCAGCTTAAGAGGGTTAAGGGTATAAATGAGAACGAAACTTGAAGATACACATTAATAGTTGAATGCGAGAATCATCCAAGTGGAAAAGGCAAACTGTGATGATGTGTTTTTTATGTATAATAAATTTTGGTCAGGAGCTCATGGTTAAGCTTTAACCGCATACGGTCCGGTCACGGCTATTATTCCTACATCTTTGACAGTCCTTACAGGTAGTCTGAAACTTAAAAGTCTGACAACCTGTCTAACCAAGAGGTATCGTGTTGCCCAGGTAACTGGAGCGACTGCTTATCTGACCTCCTCAGGTCAGATAAGCAGTCGCTCCTTGTAAAGCACTGGTACTTAGCTAAATCCGGTTAGATTGGAAGCTGGCCCCAACATATTTAAAAGGTTAGATGTTTTGAAAATTACATGAAAATGGGACTCTACAAAAACTCTACTCTGTGCGCCCATATGCGCAAAGTAGTGTTTAATGAACCACGATAGCTACGGAGTTTTCTTGGATGATTTTTTGTTGCCGCTATAGCTAACAAATTTTTAGGCTGGTTAAATTTCTTTAGGATCGAAATTCTTATTCGTCAATATGTATCTAACGAAACTAAAGTAGGAGCAGCAATGATAACAATATGGCGGTAGGAATTCCGTATCTTTCGGTCATTTTCCTTATCCAATATCAGATCATCTCTTAGTAAATGAAGTAGGTATTTTTTATGGTTACGTAATAGGAACAAATCCCAGGACACGAAATTTCTGACCAACCGTTATGAAAAGAAAACGAAAAATTGGCCGCTGGGCAACTACGATGAATTTTGTCGTTACAAAAGTCCCTGGAAAACGGCTGTCTTGAAATAAAAACTTTCGAGATTATTTCGTAAATAATACATACACAATCGGACAGTCACATTTATAATATCTAATTATAATGAGAAGCATTTAAAAGTTTCTTGTCTCGCCGAAGAGTTGATGCCAAGTTTTAGTTCATTGCACTTTGCCGTGCGTTATTTATAAACTCATTTTAAAAGTACGCTCCTAATTGTTTACAAATACAATTTGAATTATGTCTGGTCACTACGAGTTCTGAACAAGTGCTTTAGTTACTCCAGGCCAGTTTATATCTTCATTGCACGCAGGTCTAGTGGTTAGTGGCCCTGACTGCTATACCGGGGGTCGTGGGTTCGAAGAGCAATCCCAATTAATACGCTTGAGTGTCATCGCAAAACATACAACCAACCTAAAATAAAAACTAGTGATCCAAATTGTTGACAGTTTTATGAGACGAAATAAGAGATATTTCATGTATAGTTCATTAAAAAAGTAATAACACAATCGGTACGTATGATTCAAAGTTCATGGTAAAATTAATAAAGAAAATACAGAGATTATTGAGAATCTCCTACTTTTTGAAGTCGATTGATAAATGATTATATGCAAAACATTATAAGAGGTGATACAAAATAAATATAAATAACACTAAGAAACATAATCAAAACAATATGAATTCATATTTTAATTAAAATATTAATTTACAAAATCAGTTAGCGCTATGACAAGAAACGATCCTAAGAGAATACCACCGTTTGGTATCACCCTGTATATTAACTGCGCGAAACTTCCTCAAATTCCTCACATAGTCACTTGCAAATTAACTCCTTCCGTTAAGCGTGTATTAACCTCTTGCACCTTAGTCATTTCACAAGTTAATTATTTGAGTCATTAATAATATGAAAGTATTCGTTATTTCAATTCCATTGTGCCAAGTTTTGTTCAACGGCAATATAAGTATTGTTGGGGTGGATAGAAACAGACTTTTAACAACCCACTAAAGAAACAATATTTTCTATTCACCTCTTGAAACTCTATTCACCCCGTTTTACTACTTTCACTAAATCTGCAATCTAATCTAGCAAGGCAAATTTGACCGATATCTTCTTTAAAATCTTAAAAAAATACTTCAAAATCACAAACATTCAAGTCACATGCACAAAGACACCCAGACTCAGGACAAGCATTCGTGGATCACGCAAATACCGAATTCAGATCGACTTGAAATTCTGCATGCATATGTATGTAGCATCACAATGTAATGTTATGAAGAGGTGATCGATCGAGACATAGACCGAGGGTCTTCCACCACGTCTTAAAGTAATATGATTGTGTAAGCGTGACAGAGCAATATACAACATAGATCATCCCTCTTCCACATCTGTAATAAAATTATTAGAAGACGGTAGATCCTTGATCCTGAAGCTGAGAGATGGTCACAGAAACTTGACATATATTTACAATACTGAATACTTAAATCTTAAAGAAAAGGACGAGCTGAAGAAGTTGTTCATTGTTTTCTTTTATTTATTTTTACTAGCTACCAATTGGAAATGATCCCATGGGAACATAGAACCAGGATAAAACTATCCGATGTGTTAATCCTGGTCGTAAACTATCTTTGAACGAAGTTTCGTCTAAATCCGCTCAGTGGTTTTTGTATGAAAGAGGAAAATTATTTGTATGTATGGATGTTTGCCATACATGCAAACTTTTTCGTTTATAATATTTGTAGGATAGTTACTTTTTCAATAAACTCTTCGTATATACTCATAAATCTGAAAAATTAAATAAAAATGTGACAGATGCAGGACGGCATTGTAACGTATTACTCGTTTATTAATTACGCCTGAGCTCGTTAAAACGTATTGTATTATACATTACAGAAACGTTCCCGAAAACTGCTAAGTGCAAGCGAAATCAAAGCCATTTGAGAAAAGCTATTCAAAAACGAAACTTAATTAACGAAATAATAGAAATCACAGTTAGCCTTAAAATTGCCGACGTCACACGAAACGCAGCAGTTTCGAACGCAGCCCTAATTGGATGTAGTTATGCAGGAGTGAACTAACTCGTGAGAGGAATATTTCACGTTCAATTTTCACTGAAACGTGGCAAAGATCAATGAAACTGAATGATGTTTGATTAACGTTGCGTGGGTGGTATATGATGCGGTGGTCTTTGCCCAGCTGTGGGAAGCAGAAAGCTACATATAAAAAAAAACATGTCGTGATGTCCTTTATTTTTCTTTTTACTTTTTATTAGCTTTTCACAGCGATAACATGTAGTCTACATCCATTCTTTGAGTTAAATTTTTGATAACACCCAATTTTATCTAATTCGGTCGAGTATTTGAGCTGCAAGAACTTAACAGACACATAGATATACAACCAGAAGGATAGACAGACAGAGTTGGTAGGCATGACATTTTTGTTTTCAAAGACAAGAAATGAAAACCTATTATTTTGCTTTTAAATATCAAACGTATAATAATATTAAAAGTAACCAACCATTATTTGGATGCTTCTCTCATAAATCCATCCAATTATGAATAGAAAATGACGGCGCCTTTGAAAATGAATTTTATAAAGCGAAGTGGTTTTTGCTCGGAAACGAAGTTGACTTTTACTTTTTAATTTTAAGCAATGGTAACAAGTCATAATGCCAGTTAGGTTTGAGGATTGGCTACCTATTTTTTCTTATTGGTGTTGGGAAAGAGTCGAATGAATCTCGTTTTACGGTTTGCAAAAGGCTTTTTTTAAGTGATACTTCTATTCGTGTTACGTTTGCTTTTTTGTAAATAATGATAGTAGGTAATAAATGCTCCATCACATTTTAAATTCCTAAACAAGGCAGACAGGACGTATGTACCCGTGCTCGCCTTTAAAAAGGACCAGGTATCTTCCCCTGAACTTTTTTAAGTCCAAAAGTGAACTGTATTTAGACAAATACATAACATTATAAATAAATTTACGTTCTAAATGGAATGTAGGGACTTGCCGAATTTCTTCCTTCCCGATGCATTATGGCTGAGGGTCGTGTCTTTGTATATGATATAGGGTCGTGATTTTGTATAAGCGACGTTGGAATACTCCGTAGACCTACATACCTTTTTCACCACATCGATCTATAGGGCCGGAGAACGGCCACGACTTATTTTTCCCTCCATATGACCATCAAAAATGAGTTTTTCTAAATTAAAATACTCGTTTGCTGGTTTAGGTATTAGCACATCGTTAGAAGTGTTACATGACTGCTAACGACACTATCTTCAACGGGAAAAAAAGAACATTTCTGCCAAATAAAGCAATTTCCAATTATTCTACGTTCATCAAATCGGTAATATTAATTATAACCCACAGTCTAGACCTTTAACAACACCTCTGTCTATTTTCTTTTTCCTAAAAACCAATTTGCAAACGTTAAATCATTTAGCATTAGGACCAAGGATCAAAAATAGACCTTTGACAGAAAGGACAAGGTCCTCATTCCTATCACGTACGTCTCTGCGAAAGACCTCTTATTTGACAGGACCAATTTATTTTGAATGTTTGCACTCCGCTCTGAGGAATACGTATGAAGCTTTGTCAAAGCATGGACTGCTGATATGTAACAAGGCCTTTTGAATTTGTATTTGGGACCTAATTATGTTTTGAGGTTAAAAAATACAGTATATTATTCTAGCTATGCCCTTGTAACTAAGCGTCTTTACGTAAAGCGTTGACGCTGATGGAGAAATGATTAAGAAATGAATGAGAATGACATCGCATTCATTACAATTGGACAGCGTTAAAAAATTCCATTGCCAACAGATTCAAACCAGTATTAAAAACTTTTGCCTGCTTTATGAAAGTTCCACAAATGCATGTAAAAAGCTCAATTCTGTTTTAAGCGACTTTTGCACTGAAAAGCTCTGGGGCGATTGGTTTCACAAAACTAAACACTCAAAGACTCAGAACAAGCATTCGTAGATCACACAAACACTTGTCCTACACAAGGCGCGTGCCGCATAATTTGGTGACCTATATCAATCGAATATTCGTGCAATTTTCTGAAAGAAAATATGCTTTGTTGCTTGCATTGTAATAATATATGTAAGCAGCTAAACCATAATAATTTGTGGTCCCAAGCACGTAATCGGCTTAAATAAAAGTTTTAGTATGTCTCGGCCGTGCTGGGGCCTAAACAAAACCTACTTGGTATGCCCTTGGACTACGAAAAAGTTATTACTGAATTATGCATGAATAGTTTGATTTGCATTCATTTTTTTAGCTCTCTAAAAAGTTTATATTAATGCCAGTATTGTGCGCATAAAAGAGCATATTATAGACATACGAGACTATAACCGAGGTGAAAGCAAGACAGCGTTACAATTCGCGTATCTACATATGTTTCGCTTTCACAATGACATCAGTTCCAGGACTTGCCGTAATAGAAGCAAGAATTCGGTAATAAGAATTCGCGAAGACGCTATAAAGTACGTAACTGTGTTCTAAAAAAGACATCTTTACATTTTCAAAACATCATAGTAAGTGGGATATCCAAAATATCAATATCTCATTCACAAAACGCTTTCCTTTTCGACAAACGAAAGCCATAAATAATGAAAATATCTGTGAATATTATGATACTGAAACTGAAAGTTATTTATTAAGTGAATTACAAAATAATTTCGACGCAATCCGGGGAGTAATCAGGCAGGGATCAGTTTGAGCCACGGTTGGGTTACCGCGAGTATCTCGAAACGGAAAACGTGAGATCGAAATGATAATGAAGCCTATTTTGCTCTCGAATTCAATTACAACTGCCAATTATTATTGAAAATTGGAAGCGATCGGTCTAATGTAAGGAAAAATCAGACCGATCCGTGTTTAGGAGTCGTTTTATCGAGTACCGTTAGTAATTAATCGAGATCTTGACATTATTGGTTGTGAATTTGGTGTAAATAAGGAGTAGCGCAAATTCGTCAAATAAAGTGACTTTTTGGCAACTTATACTTAACGATAATCTATCTCAAATTTTAGTTGAACGAAATTAATTAATTACTGTTTTTTTTAAAACGACCCCCGCGCAGTAAAGAATTTTATTCTTGCATCGCTGGAAGTTTCACAAACATTCAATTCACATGTATGTATATTTCAAAACTATTATTTTGGTAGTAAGACATATTTAATTCTCTCATTTAAATAGTATTAAAACAATTTGATACACATTCAAGCAACATCAGCCAATTAAGTAGGTCATCATTGGCCTAGCCTTTTCCCAACTATGTTGGGGTCGGCTACCAGTCCAACCGGTTTCAGCTAAGTACCAGTGTTTTACAACGAGCGACTGCCTATCTGACCTCCTTAACCCAGTTACCTGGGCAACACGATACCCCTTGGTTAGACTGGCTGTCAGACTTTTTCAAGCTTCTGACTACCTGTAACGACTGTCAAAGATGTAGGAATAACAGCCGGGACCCACAATTAACGTGCCTTCCGAAACACGGAGGAACTCGTTATGACAAAGATGGTCACCCATCTACGGACCAAACGCGTCAAGCATAGCGTAACCTGTGATCGAATCACGGTTATAGCTTAGCCACGAGCTCCTCAATTAAGTAGGTACATGTTAAATAAAGTTAACCAGTCCCAAACTCGCAAGTGATGCCTGAAGCTGAAAATAAAATAAGTAACTTAAGAAGGTCAGTATTCCCGTCGTGTCTCACGCTGCAGGCTTCGACCCAATGTGTTTAGGCCTCGGGCGAGAACCTTTTTTTACAATATACAAGTAAGAATTGTTCAGTGTACCATTTGGTATGTTAAAGGGTGTTTACACACGTGCTTCGAATTGTATGGGGATCGCGATTTTTGGGCTTTAAGAATTGATTCGGCGTTGTTTTGTAGTAAATGTAAGTATATTTGCGAATTAATGCATTGAACGCAATGGTCTAGATATTTTAGTATGCCTAATTTGCATGTGTTGAAGCTTGCTCTTTAGTTAATTATTGTAAAAGTTTGTGAAAAATTAAGGTATTTTTTAAACTTTGTTTGGGAGTTATTGAATCATTGGATTCCTTTATTGGATTTCTTTTTAAAATGAATTGAGGAATATAATGAAATTAAATAAACCACTTTACAGGAAAGTTAAAAATGTTTATACATACACATTATAGATAAATTACATTCAAACACAGAACAAATGATTGTGCTCATCACACAAACATTTGTCTTGTGTGAAAATCGAACGCACGCCCTCCGGTGTAGCAGTGCCAGTAACCACTAGACCAACAGGTCCGTCTTATTCAATAAACTATTGTTACAAAATATAAACCCAGCATTGATAGATTCAACTATACATCACCCCGCAGCTGAATAAAACCTTCTTTTTTTCCTCCCCTTTACCTTTTGCGATCGACAATCGGCAAACATACTTTATTTCCCGGTTTTACTCACGTAAAGACACGACATTTGACGTCATATTGCTCAGACAATGTTAATGTAATGACGTTTTAGATACACGTGACAAGGAAAAATAACCTGTCAAGTGAGAGTAGGAATAGAGACAATGCGAGTCCCGTACAATTTGGTAAAAGAAAAAAAATCGGTTAGGTCACAAATAAATATTAGGGTCTGTCACCCAGCCCTCATGAATTGTGATAGATAGACAGTTGAAATTGTCACAGATGATGTATTTCTTTCGCCGCTAAAAATACTGACAGCAAAGGTCGAGGGTAAGCAATGATTGCTACGTTTATAAAGTTGATGGTGACTGAAGAAAAGTTTGAGTGTGGACTGTAGATACTTGATTTAAATTGCGACCCAATTCATTTGGTTTATTTTCCACCCTTTTTGATTGGATTATGTGTCCCCATCATAATATAAGTACCGCTTAAAAAGGAAAAGTTAACTTTATCAAAACAAAAGCCATCTCGACTTTGCAATCGGAACCCAAAAGGGTGAACTTACAAATCTCGAAGCATCGAAACATTTATTTGAATAAAAGGTATTTTCTTCCAAGTCGTCTTACTTCTCGACCCGAGCAGGGAGATTGAAGGTGATATACAGATTTTGTTGCGATTGTTTAAGTCTGTAAAATAGATATTGAAAATAAACATATAGCCGATTTAAATAAAATAAAAACTACTGAGTCAATTGTGATTTTATTTGGGACCAAATGACAGCTTATTTCGCATTAAAAGAAAAAAAAGAGTCAATTAAATTTTTTGATCCAGTACGAAGGTCTGATGTAACACACTTAAAAAGGATCGGTTTAAAATGAGATCTATAGGAAAGTTTTATTAACTTAGCATTCATCATGACTGAATGGTAAGGAGAAAGAATTCGGCTTGACAACCCATGTAGCTTAAATTTGACTATGGGGAGACAACTAGTAGTAATAATTACCCACTTTTTAACCCCCGACGCTAATAGAGTTTTTTGTTTGTTTGACATGTCAATGTATCTGTAAATAATTATAAGATTAAAAAAAACCTACCCACATTCTTAAATGTCCTTCAATTAAAATTTTACAAACATCGGTCCAGCCGTTTTAACAGTTGTAGTGCCTCAAAATTGAGTTACAAAAATCGAACCGGAACGACAAAGAACAAAAATACAAGAAAGTGAGTATATAAAAACGTGCGAAAAAGTGCAGGAAAATATGACATGACTGATGGAAATTGAGTTCCAGCTTCAAGAAAATCATTCATTTTTATAGAAAAAGGTCTTTCATATACCCTTTATTCATTTTTCCTGCATAGTTTTACATAGATAAAACTAACCAAGCGTAAAGTGAGAATATCGAAACAGATTTAGCGATATTTCGCCGATCCGATTGGCGCTAAGCGGGGTAGACGGCCAAATGAACTGTCATTGGCTCACTCACTTAGCTTTCCAAGTCCAATGACTCGGAAACGATTGGACTGAAGAAAGACAAAAGGAAAACGTTTTATTTCCGAATCGAGGAGTAACAAAATGTTAAGCGAACATGACGATACGTGTGAAGAGAAATTACATGGAGAAGAAAAATACTTTTAGACGTATTTTACAAACTTATTTGCTGTAAACGAGTTTATAATTAATGTATAACATTTATAACTGAACTATATATTTACAAAACTTAAAAAAAAAACATCAGCGCTGCCAAAGACTAGTAAGGTGTCCAAACAGACCAGCCTTCTGATCACAATTGCAAGTTCGAGCGTGATTAATTATAGTGTTAATAAAATTCCCCGACTATTACCAAGATGGGTATAAAACATAGTTGTTCTATCAAAATGTGTATGTTTTTTCTTTCGAAAGATTTTCACTAACAGAGTTACGAGATTCTGATCTCACGTGATAAGGATGCGAGCTGCTGGCCATGTCCAGCAGTAGACGAATATGAGCTGATGATGATGATGATAAAAAGAGATAGAAATAATAATGTTATATTCAAAGTATTCTGCAATTCCACTAATAATATTATTATACACTAGCTTTTCGCCCGCGGCTTCGCCCGCGTCGAGATCGGTTGTATCGCGTTTCCAACAGAGATCTTCAAAAGTCCGGGATAAAAACTATCCTATGTTCTTTCTCAAGGTCAACTCTATATCCGAACAAAATTTCATTTAAATCCGTTCAGTGGTTTAGACGTGAAAGCGTAACAGACAGGCAGATAGAAAGAGTTACTTTCGCATTTATAATATTAGTAGGGATAGAGGTTACATACCCCAACATGTTCATACATGAAATAGGGATCCCAAGTGTTGTAGTCAAGATTTTCTCAAGATTACCTAAGGGAACGAAAAAACTTATAATAAGTTTCGTAAGCCTATCTGGTGTGATAGAAAAGTTTTATTACAGTTAAGTCCGATTACATGAATACTGATTTTGGACTAGTGTCGTGATATTAAGTTTAGGATACTGTCCGTATCCGAAATATCCGAACGCTGCGGATAAGTTTATAGTTTTGGTTACAAATTTTTTCTTTTCGGTCGTCGGTAAGATTTAAAAAACAGAAACCTCAATAAAGCTACAGATTATTTTTTAGATATCCGATGATTTCGGATACGGACACCCAGACATCCCTAAATAACTTTCATATAGAAGCTACTGAGAAAAAAATGTACTCAATAAAGACCAATAAAGCCTCTTGATTACACGTGTCTCTACACACGTAATAAATAAGTTACCAAACAAGTACAGAGGTCTTTCTTTTACCATAATATGTTGTTAGTTTTAGGGTTCCGTACCAAAATCGTAAAAACGGCACCGTATTAAGACCCTGCCTGAAAGTTTGTAACCGACACCCAGGCAGTATATCATGAACCATGAAAGATAGAGTTGAAATTGATATCGCATATGATGAGTTTCTGTCGCCGCTATAACAAAAAATAATGAAAAAAATCTGTTCAGTGGTTTAAGCGTGAAAGAGAAACAAACACCAATACATCCATACATACAAACTTTTGCATTGCGTCCAAAAACTACTCCTAATTTGGACATTATGTTTTAGAAGATGGCATATTTTGAACTAAGATCCCGTCCAAGCATCTTAATGTTGACACGCAGCCCTAAACATCTGAAAACAACCTACTTTATACAGTTGAGTCGCTTTTGATCGGACGTTTGAAGGCCGCTCCCGACGTCAGCTCTCCAAGGGAGATTATTATTTGAATGAATCATAGTATAACAGTATATTATTATATTACTTGGCAGACTGGAGCGCCATGTTAATGTTTATTTTGGTTTTCAGGAGAACAGCCGAATGCTGCCACATGTATGGCTGGACAATGATCTCTTTCATCACCAATCATCATCATCAGCCCATATTCGTAAATTGCTGGACACAGGCAACATCTTTTCAAAATTTCTGAGACATCTTTTTAAGTTTTCATACCTCTAAATGAAAAAAAACGGAACGGTTGTAAGATCACTATTTTGTCCGTCTGTCAGTGAAAAGATTTTTTTCTCAGGGACACGTAGAGATAATCTATCTAGTTTTAATTTAAACCAGGTGTAATGTAACATAAAGCTGAGAATTAATTAAACTTCTATGCAAACACTACCAAAGGATAAAGCCGTTTATACCGCAATTTTTTACTCTCTCCAGGGAATATAAACTTATAGAGTATTTCCAGTTGAACAAAAAGCTAGAAATTTGACATGAAGTAATGTTTCACAGCAAAGTAGGAAATCCTTTGATTTTTATTTACATTCCTTCTCTTCTGTAGAGAACGTCTTGGTGCGTAAGTCCTATTCGTTCTTTTCGGTTTCTTTATTAATATTTTGCGTGTAAATACAGTTGAGTAAAAGAGAAACCGTTTTCAGACGTGTAATGCGCTTTCAACGGTTCGAATATTCTTACTTGTAAGACTAGAAATTCATGATCAAATTCAGAATGTAGACGTCGACGCATTGTGCTTACAACTTTTCCAAAAATGAAAACTAGCTAAAATGCATTCTAATTACTAACGAAAACGGTATATATTTGTTTAATTAGCCTCTTGCAGTAACTAGACACAGTACATACAACTTCAAGGTCACGTTTTCTGATTTACACATAAACTCAGCCAATTACGAAGGGTACGTGCTCGTTAAGATTGTGTAATGTCGAAACTTTATAGATTCTCCACTTGCCTTACTTAAGAGGTACTTAGTCAAATGCTAGGAACGTGAAAGCACTGATTAGCTCTCAAATTTTGCAGTGTTTTTGAGACTTAATTTCTTGAAAAAATATCTCTATAGACGTAAAGCCTTTAGGGTATATTTAAGGCTTGTAGACTACTTTGGCAAAGAGAAGTAGGTCCCTACTTTTGAGTTAGTACTAGGTTTAGAAGCAAATGAGGCCTGACCAAATATCAAAGTGAACTTAATGAAGAAATATGAATCATAATCTGTACACAGTACTGAATTTAAACTTTAAATTATGACTCTAATTAGCTATTGCCCGCGGGCCTACCCGCCCCGAATCGAAAATGAAGGCACTTGAACATAACATTGGGATAGAAACAATTGACAAACGATACTTCTTTCAAAATTTAAGTAAACGTTTGATTTTCAAATGAGCTTGCAATGAGAGGTTGAGTCGTTTAAATAATAATATGTATAGAACAGTCTTCGTAAATAAGCACATGTTTTGAAACACAAGTAACTTTTAGAATTGAAGTTGACATTTTGAGCGACCCGCGTGACAAGGGTACGGTTTTTTAACATCGTCACGTCGAGTCGAGTCTGTCAGGAATATTCAAATTATTTTAATAAAAGGTTTTAATACGTTTGCCTGAAAAAATAATTTAATTATTTGGTTAGGGAAAAATGAAAAATTTTTGCATGTTACGTGTAGGTAGGTGTTGACGGCACGGTCGTGTGCCTATGCGTAAATTCTGTTTATTTTGAAAACGAACGAAGTTTGAAGGCATGGATAGCCGAGTGGTTGAGGTCACCACGTCAAACCTACGTGGCGCAGGACAAGCACTTCTTTATTTTCAGAATAAACTAAAACATTTGATTTTGCAAATTCATATTATTTAGGTAGAATAAGTTTATGTTCGGCGAATTAAATTTTAAAAAATATCAAGTAAACTAATACCGTATTTCTTGGAAACACTTAAATTTCTTTGCCAAATCGTTTGATTTTTCCGTGAATAATCTATTCATGGCATTCCTACAAATCCATCTGTCGCCCCCGTTTATCCAACCCTTAATAATTCGAATATACATAGTATACATTAGTAACTTTACAATATCTACGAAATTTTGATGTTAAAATCAAACTTAATTCAAGTCAGTAAGGTTCATTTTCCCATGACACAAGAAAACCTAATAGAAAACGTCCGTTCTTAAATACAGAATAAATTAAAAAAGCTCTTTCTTAATTACTTCTGAAACAAATGAATAATTTGCCAATTCTCTCAGTGTTTTTAAAGATGTATAATTAAATTTAGAACCACTTTTTAGTTACCAACCTCTTTTTAAATCTTTCTTAAACTTTGTGTGACTTCTTTTTTTTTCAGTTTTTATTTCGTGCCTCTTTTTCGATAGTCAGTTTTATAAATTTAGATTTATCTCCGGAATACAATCTCCTTACCGTTATTGGATTTTTGCACTCTACTGCGCTAATATCGTGCGTATCAAATTTGTATTGTTTCGGTATTTCTGTCTTCAGATTTAGGGATATGAGTATATCTTAACTGTGATATAAAACCATAATGTAGTATCCATGAAGTATACAGTATTAGAGTAATACCATTGCACTTCTGGAAACAAAACACCAACGCATTAAATTGGAAAAAGTCGAGTCCCTCATATTCCCTAAAAACAGTTCTGTTAAAGATGCAACTGCACTCCTTTACACGCATTGACTCAAGATTAAATAAAATATAAATATCTTAAGACCATAAATAAACCACAGCTGGGCACAGAATTCTTCTTATAAAGGCAAGGTTTGATCATTAGCACATTGATTTTAGATTGCAATCTTTGATGTGTAAGAAAAATTTAAGTAGTACGTAAAGCTATGAGAAGACACATTAGTATTTTATCTGCATTAGAATAGAATCTATACAGCGTGTAAAGAACATACATAAATCTACTCCACCACCACAAAATTCTGCCCCATATGTACATATTACAAATCTCTAACTAAAAGAACAGCAATTTACGAAAGACAATACAATTTATATCCAATATCCTTACGGATTCAAAGACGCATTTGTGTTTTATCGGAACGAATAAGCAACGGTTTCCCTACATTCAATCTAATATTAATACATTGAAAGACCCTGTTTATTGCTGGCAAATTGATGTGTTTTTGCCCGAAACATCTCTAAGAAACATTATTGTTTAGTCTGCACGTTGTCAGATTAATTAAATGTTTGTTCACGTACGTAATGAGTACCGAAGGACAGCTTGGATTAGAAACAAAGTATTTTTGGTACGCGGTTTTTTATTGTAACAGCTGATTTGGGGATTATGTTCTTTATTGTTCTGCAAGGCAGAGGCTATTCAATTTTTCTGCTTTGTTTGGTCTATTGCATATGCTATCCATTTTTTGTGGTATACATCCAGTCTGTCGCGCCATCTTCTGAACATCATCCTAGTTGCCATGGTTTGGCCCAGGAGTAAGAGCCGGATCATTCATATTTATCTTTTTTTTTCTCTAATAGGTTTGTCATTCTTCACACACACAAACACAATCGTTTACTATACATTTCACAACAGATTAAATTAAACTGCCTTTTACAAGCAGGGTTAATACACAGCTTGGAATTTGACAACATAATCTTACTTCAGAAGACATGGCGTAGAATATCGCACTGCAGAGGCATTTACGTGACACCCAAAAACAGACTTAAAACTAATAATCGAAGGTTCAAAATTGCTTGTCCAAAACCAAAATGCCAACGCGCTCTATGAAGGTAATGAAGTTCAGACATTTATAAACTTTATGGTAACAGTTTTAAAGTCCAATTTTGAATGTCTTGAAAAGTGTCTCAAAATTTGTGCGTTGGTCCTTATGCGCCACTTGCTGAAGTGTCGTTTACAACGTCAACAGCTGGGACAAGGTTTTAGTTACACTTGCTTAAAGATTAAAATAAATTACTCGAAGGTAAACACGTAATGACCGCAAAAGAAAAGTTGTGCAACTTTTTGTGTCGACCAAACTCATTTATCTTGATCGGGGGTAGATCGATTTTCTTTTCAGCTTAGAACGGTTTTGGGTGATTATTATTAAATGAGTTCGTTTCAAAAAGGTTTAACAAGGTTTTCTGTATTGTTACGTCAGCTTTTTCATTCATTATTCAAGAGTCGTTATAACAATTGAACAACTGTACAATGATGATTTGGTATTTTGCATTTTATTTGACATGTATTTTCCAATAATCATTCAGTGAACTTCATAGAAATTTTATAAAATAAAAATGAAAAGTTAAGCATCTTAATTACATAATAATACACTACATAATATACATACACAACATATTCATTTCATTCTAAACAAAAAAATACAACTTAACTAAAATGAGCTCTATAAGATCCTAGCAATGTAAACAAAAACCTTCCTTACGTACACCGTTATAACAAAATTAAACATCGACGTAATTAAGTCGCAAGCCCAAACAAAAATCGCGTACAACAAAAGACCAGGATTGCTCATGAACGCGGCCCTTTGTTCCGAAAGGACAATATTTCCACCGCCCTAAATTAAAGCGACCTTCCTGATAAAACTTTCGGTACACCCAAGAAGGCACGAGTTATCGCACAGATGCTACATTTGAGGTGTACAGTATAAAAACCGGTATAATGCGATTCCAAATCGGTTCCGTACAAAAAGGTCTAAAAGAAATCTGAAAACTTTGACTGACCTTCAAATTTATGACTGTATCAAGCCTTGTTGAACATCCTTTGATTTTTATTTTTTTGTTATAGAGGCAAAAATTTCGTCTATTACGAAAACGTCAACTGCTTATAATAGAGTTTTAGATATGACCTAGTGACTAGCCAGATGGCAGGACAGACAAACAGACAGCGGTACCTCAAATATTCCGTTTTTACCTTTTGAGTGCGGAACCCAAAAACGCACATATACAATATACATTTTCAGGCATTTTTGTAGGGAATACGGATGCCAAGTCATGTGCCCAATCTTTTTTACACACGCTTAATTTTTCCACGTGATTGCAGTCTTCAGATTTCAGCCGAAGTAGTCGTGTTGGCCTAGTGAGTTATTTACGAGATTTACGCACGAGTTAAACGCAATTTATGGGTAAAACGATCTTAAATGTACATGTTTGGTTATTTTTTACGTTATACAGACCGTTTTGAGGGGTTTCAGTATTAAATCAGTAAGCAATAGGTAAACATTTTAACATTTTAATGTATATAAATAAATCATGATTTGATTTCTTTTTCTTTCATAAGGTATTATCAATACCTAATTTGTGAATTCCTGACGAACAAATGCAATAAGAACTCGTACGGCTCCAGATGACCATCTGCCTGATAATAGACACACAGAGTATCCAGACAGATTAATAATTGATAAAGGTTTCGTTAACCCCTAAAAACCCTTACATCACTGCCTATGACAATGTTATCTACTTAGATTTAACAAAAACATCTGAACCTTTATCCCTGTGTATATCGACAGCTGTATTAAAAAGATTTGTCAACAAACACCCTTCCTCACCCCAATATGTCATTATTCGCAAATTTTTAACGATACAGATGGGAAAGATTGTGAATTTTCTCGTACCATCCTTAAAAGATATCAAGACCTATTACTGTTATCAAATATATCAGGGATCATGATTTACAACCCAACTTTATTTTGACGCATTTCTGAAATTACAATGAGGTTTCATTTATGTACATAAATATAAGGAAATATTTTTGATAAGTTCAAATGCACAGTTAGAATTTATCTGTAGATAGCTCTTTTGCATGTTAAAATAATAGGTCAACTCAAATTTGTTTGCCATCCACAAACAAATATATGTCCGTGACAATCGCTGCTTAACTTCGATCTTCATTTGTTGTTCATTCATCATCATTGGCGTAGCCTTTTCCCAACTATGTTGGGGTCGGCTACCAGTCTAACCGGTTTCAGCTAAGTACCAGTGTTTTACAACGAGCGACTGCCTATCTGACCTCCTCAACCCAGTTATCTGGGCGACACGATACTCCTTGGTTAGACTGGTTGTCAGACTTTTCAAGCTTCTGACTACCTGTAACGACTGTCAAAGATGTAAGAATAACAGCCGGGACCCACAATTTAACATGCCTTCCGAAACACGGAGGAACTCGTTATGACAAAGATGGTCACCCATGTACGAACCTGTGATCGTTTCACTTATGCGGTTATACGTAGCTTAGCCACGAGCTCCTCCATTCATTTGTTGTTATAGTACTAAAATAGACAACAGCCCGTATCGAATGCAGCCTTAACTGATGACTGGAAAAACTAAGATAAGTAATATTTTCTCAAAGTTTTTGAGAACCCTTCACAGTTTTTGTGTTTATTTTTTGTGACACGAAAAAGAAAATCTGGAATCAGTTTTAAACGAAACGAAAATTCTTACGAAATGAAAGATTATTTATTTTTTACTTGGCATGTTGGCGATTGCATGGACTTTTGTGCGTTTTGTTTCGGTAATGGTAAATAGTTTTAACAATTCACGCTTTTGTTTTTAAATAGTTGTGAATTCACACCTACCGTTTAGTTGCTATTTTCTGAGCTTATCGATATAAAACAACTTATACACTAATGCAAAGTGCTGATTTTATGCCTCATTTTATTTTATTATTTTTTAATTTAGATTTTTGTGAGTTTAGGGTGGCTGGCAGTCTTTAGTTTAAGCGACGCTAATTACTGACAGTTGCTCGCTTATTTTTGTTTACCTTCTGTGTTTGTTTTTAAAGTATTTTTTTTTTTTGTTATTATTAATACTGTTTTTAATTTGACATGGTAGATGTATCCTCTAATTTTGATGATAGTTTCGTCTCTTGCTCTTCCTTAGATAGTTATGTCAGCGCGGACAGTGATTCCCCTTCTGTCACTTTACGCGACAGAATCGCCTCTGCATTTTCCAATACTCCTAATAACCTCCACCTAGTCCACATTAATGCCCAGAGTGTTCCTGGCCACTACAATGACCTTCTGGCGTCTATTAGTGGTGATGTTGTCGATGCGCTGTTGATTTCGGAATCCTTCC
>NW_020799680.1:0-32903 GCF_003590095.1 Trichoplusia ni | reverse complement strand
GGTCAAAACACAACTGAAGTTAACCCTATCGATGCGATAGGGTCAAAAGCTGTCTTACCGGTTATCTTGCCGTAGGCTCAGGACAAAGGGCCGAAGGGTGCGAACTGGACATAATAGAATCACCTTTCGCTAAAAAAGGGCCTCGCTACTAATAATAGCAGAATGTATTATAATATTTGGACCTATTTAAGTATCCAACGGGTAGCTATTGTGATTTTTGGAACTGACCTGACCGGTTTTTAGTGGTTTTAGTGATGTGACAGTACGATGATAGTTTATCGATGTTTTGTGTACTCTTCTTGTTAATTTTCAAATGTGTTTAGACTTGTTTTATCTTTTATTATTATGAAGTACTGATACCTAATTCTAGTCGTTACTTTTCGTCAAATGTTTCGTTAACTATTTTCACGCATGACTAATATTTGGAAAGTTTTAACATTAAAATACTATTAAAACAATTAACTTCTATAACTATAAAACGTAATTTTTTTTTCTTCAAACTTTATCGACAATTCTGTCGTCACAAGATACTGACGATAAGATACACATATTATTATTATTTTATTACTATTTTCATAGCTAGATACAAAATTATCGTATCCATCATCAACAGCCAAATCTATCGATAAAACGAACATCGATACACCAGACAGCGTGTCCAACCGTCCGCAAAACACAACAATTAAAAAGCGAAGAATTGTCCAGGGGGTACAATGGACCTGATTTGCATTCTCGCCGGACCGGTTCTCACGCGGGAGGGTTGCACCCGGCTTCAATATGTCTTCATTTCACACTTCCTATCTGTGCCAGTTCATGTTGAATTGTAATGTAATTGATTTTAAAATGAATCTTAAATGTAATTTTTGATGTTGGATGATTGAGGTTTTGGTTTTGGAATGAGTTTGATTATATGATAAATTAGTTGGTTCAAAGTACTTTCCTTGATTGAAGTTTTTTGTGACTTTTATTTAAATGTATTTTTTTTTCATTTCAGTGTATATTGATAAATAAAAAGCTCATATTATTATATTTAACACAAACGTAAGTATCTAATTAGGAGAAAGCTACGACGGTGATGGTTTTCTAGTTTTTTTTTTCAGTGATTGTCTGTTGAATTTTGGTTTTCATGAAAAAATTCAAAATAATAGAGTTATGCGAATGCTCGTTTCAGCCAACGTCTCGAGATAGATATTTGCAGACATTAATTCTGACATTGGTCTTGCATCTGGGCAGAAATAACAAAAATAAAATCATTAATTAACTTACCAACATAGCAATACTACTTAAGTACCTTTGTTTTTAATTGTCATGTTACGTATATGGAAAAATACTGTCAAACTAATATATTCTAATTTACGGATTTATACATTTTACGCTTAATCGCAAACTCTACAACAGTAACATCATTAAAATCACGACCAACTAATAACAAAACTCACAACAAATCAAAGATGGCGACTCAAAAAAAAAAACTTTTGTCTTTTATACTTTCTCACATTACTTTAAGAAGATTCGCAGCCGACACGAACTATCCAGTGGTCCAAAGTCTTTACAAGATGCCCATTGTCCTAAGACAAACATTATTCTAACCCTTTCATTATAAATAGCTATTAATTTGAATAATAATGCACGGGGTCTGATTGACCTGCGTTTTTTTCTTAATGGTAATTTAGGGTTGTCTTTAATAGTGTCTTGGGATGGTGTCGCTAACGGTTTTTAATGAGTAATAAGTTGATATTTGATTTTAGTAGTAGTCGCCAGTGAATGGAAGTTTCTGGTGAATGTTTAAAAGTGCAATGTTTGTATTATTTTGAACATTTTCTAAATAATGGCACTATCTTTAAGGATCGTCAAGGACAATAGTTAATTACGTACTATTGAAAAATTGCATGGCTTCTGGTAAACTATGGGTAATGGTTACAATACGTTAATAGCACTCGTAGTGTAACACTGTTTCTTGTGTACTTATAGTATTACGCACTAGCTGTCCCGGCGAACTACGTCCCGCCTAACAGTGCCTACATTATAATAATGCAGACAAAAATACAAAAAAGACAAAACCTTCCCTGGACTGCTACGAATATGTTAAGACTTAAATAAGCCAGGTTCAGCCGCTCTCGAGCTTTAGTGAGACTAACGAACAGCAATTCATTTTTATTTATAGAGAAATAGAATTAGTGTGATTAGGTAGATAAGTCAATATTATTCACATAGAAAATTAATCTTTAAAAAAGACAAAAATTATGGATGTATTTCCCTTCTATACCTATATCAACAACAGTTAATCTAATATTTGCACCAACAGTAAAAAATACTTTGACCTCTATTATATTATAATGTTTTTTACAAGTAGTAAACCAATTTACAATCTCATGCGATCCCTAGTGTCGAATAGCTGTACTAATAGTACAGAGCCATCTAGAGTCCAATAGGAAACACTGAAGCGCCATCTAGCGATGAAGAGTGAAATCAAAGCAGCGACACCTATAGTCTAAATTGTTAACTACAATTTTGAACAGCGCCTCCGGTGGTAAGCGGACGAAGCTTAAGTTGAATAATTCGTAATAATGTAGATTTCACCATCTTAAAATGAATGTACTACTTAATAAAAATATGGAGACTGTCTTTCTTACAAAGAATTACAAGTGAAAAGCTAATTCTTCAAGTATTTACTTAAAAATACTTTCATGGTGTAGACTACTCGACAATAGATGGCGTCAACAGTCCAATGAAAGGGGTTGATAGCAACTTGAGCTATTGAACCTTTAGTCGAGACGGTGTTTTACTCACCCTATTTGAGATATTAAATTCCAAGGGAGTGAAACATTTTGCAATGATGCGAATTATTAGAGTTGCTGATACACATTCTTTATTTGTAGCTATTTTATTAAAACATAAGATAAATGAGCTTTCCTAGTGGTTTTCAAGATTATGGTGTTTTAAATTAAGACTTATAATATTCCAATTTTTCAGGAGTTATAAATATTGTTGATAATGTGATAATATTACTTATCTTTCTTACTTAAACCGTTGACAGTCTTTAGCCGTTACTACATCGCGTTATTATAAATAAGTCTAAAAGAAATAACCGGATTCCTTGCCCCCTTGATCGGACTTCTCTTAAAATGTAAGATAACAAAAATACAAACGCCGCTTCCTAATAAATGGTTAACAGATACTCATTATCTACCTCTTTAACAAAGATTACGTCAAAACCCTTGTTTATTAGAAACATAAAGCTAAAACTAAGTGACAGACTGATTGTAAGAAAGTTACCATATAAAGATCTAAAACAAGTAACCATATTGGCCTATCACTCAATAAACATCTCCCACAAATAAAACCTTCATCCCACGCCACCATTTATCTACATAACTCCTTAATAAAACCCATAAAACATCAAAAAAATCCCTTTAAAACGCCATCATAAACTCCCGTCACAAATTGCCTGACTAATTACACTTTAACGTTAAAAAAAGTATCAACAGGTCAAAAATTAACACTGAATTAATCACCTCAATAAACCGAAGGATATCCGGTTAAAAAAATCTGTTAACAGACCACAGACCCGGGTAAAACGCGAGTGGACCACTTAAAAAACGATTTATATTCTCTGGTGTCGTGTAAACAAAAAAAAAGAAGAAAAATATGCTCGAGGGTTGCTTTGGGGGATCATGATATGCTTGTTAGCCGGTTCATTACAGGTTTTTTCAGTAGCTTTTTTGGCGGAAAGCTGGTTTATAAGGCTTTGCTGAAAATTTATGAATTCCTTCTTTGTGTGCAGGAGTAGAGTTAGATTTTTTTGTTGGTATCGATGGTATAAAATTCTAGTGTATTTTTGAGAAGCTAGTGGCTAAGCTAAGCTAGTTAAGCTACTCTTGATATGGTCGGTTCCTGGATGGGTGACCATCTAAGACATCACGAGTTTCTTCGTGGTGGTTGTTATTTATATTATTGACAATTGTTACGTATAGTAAAACGCCTATAAAGTCTGTTGTCTTAAAGGGTATCCTGTTGCAAGAGTAACCCCCCTTGAAAATACTGGTACTTAGCTGCATCCGGTTAGACTAGCAGCCGACCCCAACTTAGTTGGGAGAAGGCAATAGTGATGATGTTAAATGCGTCATATTTGAACTGTGTACATTTGTGTACAACTGTGACGACAAGAGCCTTAACATTACCTTCTCATTAGGTACATTCTGTCAGGAAGAATAATTTTAATTGATTTTATGGAAAATTGATACATAATCTTTTATCTCAAGAAATGACAAAACAATATTATTCAGCAAGTTTAGGCCATAACAAACATTATCAACGCAAACAAAAACTGCATCCAAACGCTAATCAATCAAACCAATTTCATATTAATAAACCTAACTCATCTCAATTTTTCCCTACCCACCGTCTCAAGAAAAACTTACTTAACGTAACATAAACTTTCACATCGTCTTTCGTCCCATCAGTTGGTCTGGGCTTCCTGTACGGTCCGGTGCCGTCCAGCCAACAAGTTATTAAGCCGCTCTCGTCCACGGCAGTGTCCGGGGTTTGGCCGGCCCGTCCCAAGGGTGCATTAGGCTGAAGGCATAATGGGAGCTTGTAATAAAAGTTGACTGTATGAGAAAAGGTTTTGAAAATTCTGTCTCTTTATGGCGTGGTCTTTGCCCGGTGGAATATGTACATTGTATATCCTCATGATAATACAAAATATTCGGTCATAAGATGTTTATTATTTTCTGAATATTTAAGGTAAATGTTACTATGATTCAATCTTATTGTATTACCCATTTAAAATAATTTAGCAAGGAAGATGGAGTTAGTAGTTTTAATAACAGAATCTAATAAGACATGAAATCTAGTTAAGATCAGTCTCGTGCACAAATTTCTAATTGCCACAAGAACAATACTAGACGCATTTTCTTATTTTTTTTAAGAAAAAACGTTTATACGTGAACGTGTGTTATTAAATCTCACCTATCCATGTTCAATCCAAGTTCCAACGTTGTCATGAATTATCGTGAAATAAGTTAAGCAAAGCATACTCTTTAAGCATAGTTTTTATTGTAACGCAGGAAAATAAAATACACAACTCAAGTAGGTACCTACTTATTCAATACCCAATACTTTTATCGCATTCCACAGGTATTTTTAGCTGGTAAAACTTAGTCTGCTACTAGTAACTAAGAATTAAAAATTATTAAGAAAAACTCAAAAACTACATAAACAAACGCAGTAACTCTAGGTTTAGTCTAGAATACTCGTTAGTAATTGCATTAGATAAAAAAAACCAGCATGATAGAACAATAGAACAATGAAAAACGGCTATCCTTGATAAATTAATAAAATGGCTTCATATAACCAACATTAATAAATATAGCCAAACTCACAGAGAGTATTTTTATAATTTTAACGAAAGCCCGTACATCGAAATGGTTTCTGCATTCAAAACTTCTGTTTAAATGAAGGAAACTTTTATCCAATATATAAAATTCTCGTGTCGCGGTGTTTGTAGCTAAAACCATACGACATGAAAAAAATGATTCTCAAAAAAAAATAGATGGATGCATATTGGGTTTAAGAATCTATATATTTTTCATCTCCCCGAAGAATTTTTTATTTATTTATTAAGAACACTATTTTTCCCAAAATTGCAAAACATCGTTTTCAGAGCTAACTGTTATACCTACATATAGAGGGACCAAAAACCTAAAATTTCAAATACGTTTTTATGCCGTTAAATAACAATCCCCGCTTTATTTTCCAGCAAATTTAAACACCACATTTCCTCTCAGTGTCTCCTCAGCCTCCACAGCTTTTTAACATTCATTGCCTTTTATTACACTTTTTTCCCCGTTTTTTTATTTTTTTCCCGCGTTTACCCGCTCCGGGGGACATTTTACTCGACACCAATGATTTTTAAAGCCTTTTTTTATAATTCAATGTAGCGGTTTGCATGTTTTCATGATAATCTCTTTGGATTGTTAGAAAGACTTTTTGATGAAATGTTGAGTCGTTTTTTCGGAGTTATTTTTCATGTTTGTTTGTGTTTATGAGTGTTTTTTTGGTTGTTTAAGTAATTTGTTTCTTTTTATACTGAAGCTGAAGTTGAAACTGTAAAAATACTGAAGCTAATGCCTTTGTTGTGGTATTTTATTGTTATGGTTGACCATTATTAGGAGTTAATCGGTTCGACTGTTCGATTTTTTTATGATTGTGGGTAATTTTGCAGCATGACCAGTAATTTCAGATTAATTTGTCTAATATCGAAGTAGTAATGGTCGTATTGCTAATTCTACTGACCGATTTTTATGCTCGATCTCAGCCCAGTACTACTAAACTCAGATATAAGTAGTTCTCAACGCAACGTTTTAAAGTTAAACTTCTGTTGTGTGTACATTTTTTTTCTTTTGACTTTAACTTACATTCTTCTTTTACTATTTTTGCGAAGAAACGATTCATTGGACCCTATTTACAATCGTATTACTTTAAATGTTTAATGTCTAAACCTATGAATCGTGTCGCTTCTAAATAGTTTGATGTGAGATCAACTGAAATAAAGTCTTTTTGTCATTGGCGTTGGCAAATCTCAATTAGTATACGAGAGTAAAGGAAATTCGGTCTTACAAGAATGATCATTTTTATCTCCAATAAGATTCTACAGAGAAGTTTTTATAATACTAAGCAAGATAATTACAACTGGAAACACATAAACACTTTTTGGTGTTATACTCAGATCACATTCAAAATCACATTCAAATTGGCCTAGCCTTTTCCCAACTATGTTGGGGTCGGCTACCAGTCCAACCGGTTTCAGCTAAGTACCAGTGTTTTACAAGGAGCGACTGCCTATCTGACCTCCTTAACCCAGTTACCTGGGCAACACGATACCCCTTGGTTAGACTACTCAGATCACATTCAAAATAACTGACGAAATTTAGCTTGTTTTATTTTTTAACTGAACAATAAAGTTAAATATTTAACTATTTCCCAAAACTGTAGGAGAAATCCAAAATTCGTAAATACGTTTAAATAAACATGCCGTTTATCTAAAAGTATTCAATAAACATACAATACACCGCTCAAAACATTCGGATTAGATACCCAGATCTTTGAACAATTTACACTTTGACTAAATACACTGCATCTATTTAATCAAATACCCTATTATGTTAAAATATAAAGCTTGACCTAAACTTTGTTAACATAGTTTTTGCCACGTTAGCGAAATCCTTTATACTTCAGTCATATAGGCGTGACAAGTTATTGAAAGGATGGAGTAGAACCTGCTCAAGATCTTAGGATCCTTTGTCCACTGAAATAGGCTGTTGATTGATTGTATGATCGATTGATTGATTGATATGTGGGATAAATTCCTAGTATCCTAAATAATCCTTAATACCTCGGGTGTCTTCGTGCATGTGAAGTTTTGTGAAGCCTCTTGTGACACAAGCATTACATTCCTTAATGCGAGAGTTCTTATGTTTATTTATTTACACACAACATACATATATGTAGTTATGCACATCTATAAGAATAGGATAAGTACTGGACGTTTCTTGAGAAATTTATGCGACAGGAGATGTCAAAAAAAACTTGAATGCTGTGTGTAAACAAATGATTTTAATATAAAAATGTGTTTTTGAAGCGGTGATTGACAGGTAAAGTTTAATCAAAAAGAAAAACAATCCAAGCACTAAGGATTGTTTCTTTATTTAAATCCTTGTGTCAGAGACCCACACTTTCACATGCCTTAAGAATCACGGACGAACTCATTACTACGTAGATGATTACCCATCCACGTACCGACCGTATCAAGCTAGCTAAATCTGTGATACTTCCCTTGCGCAGCTGTAGCTTAGTCACGAGCACCTTTGCCAAGATATTGCTGTTGATATTTTCTTATAAAGTATCGAACAATCATGTAAAGGTCTTTCTTTCTCTGCACTTCCCATCTGACGTAAAACGTACGACACTTAATGGCGACTTCTGGTGAATACGGCCCAAAGCCCGAAGATTTTTCCATGTGCATATTTTTTCTAAATGTTGTACACACTTTAAACACACAAAAAAGAATAAAGAAAATAACATATAAAGTTAATTTTCGAATAAATACAACCTCTTTCTGCCAACCTCTACTGTATAGTTCAGATTTAATATATACCGTGGTTATAACATAGTACAGCAATACATTTCTCGTAAGCCATAGATCTTCATAAGCGCATATTTGTATATAATATTGGTATTAAACTCGCGAGTTTAAGTAGCTATCGTTGCGGCGCGGTGCGGCGCGGTGCGGGGCGGCTGCGGGGCGGTTGCGGGCCCGCCGAGATCGTAATCAATTTAATTGGAAATTTCCTTTGATTAAACGCAAAGACGTTGTTAGAAGTTGACCTAATAAAACAAGTAGAGTCAGCGGATTAGGGGTTAAAATTTTAGTATATCTCTTAGACGAGGATTTTTTTAACTTTTCAGGGTGGCGGAAAGACCGAGGTCCTATTTATCAAACATGTCACATTTGAATGAGACAAGTGAAAGAGTCATAAGGTCTCCCGAAATCTGATCAAGTTTTTTATCAATACCTGGAACTTCCCTATATGGGAAGAGGCCTATGCCCAGCAGTGCGACGTAAATAGGTTGGTATTTCAATTGTGTCACATAAGAATTTAATCCTTGTGTCGAGGGGGATTCACAGACTCAGGACAAGCATTCGTGGACCACACAAATGTTTGTCCGACGCATGGACAAGCATTGTGTGATACGCATGGATCGATCCTGCAACACTAGGCTATGCATGCTTCTGATCATCTACAAAAATTTACAATTCCAAAGCATTGTTTCACCACCGAAGTGCCTTAAAATATTTTAAATGCCAACTTAAATCTCCTCCTCTAACTTAAACAATTTTGCCGACTCTACCAAATCCGTATATCTTAAAATTTCCGCCCAGTGAATCTTGTGGCGGCCCAAGATTATAGCAATAAAATTTATGTATTCTCCCGCATAGCACAAGTTGCTTGCTTTGCGGACCTTACCCGATAACTCCCTTTGTTGTCTTGTAATCAAGTCTTGGTAGTTATCTTAAAAATGTTTGTATGAGATTTCGGGTGAATTTGTATGGGAATTGTTGATCTAGATTTAAGTGTTTAGATGTGCAGTGAGCTGTATTTTATATGGGTTTTGATGAAGAACAGTTAGAGATTTTAATAAAAAACATTTTTTAAATGAATTAGGCGATTTTTACCCGATGTTTTCTTTTTTTAAGGAACCGCGTCGCTGCGTCTTTTCAAATACGACATCAGCTCATTTCTTTTCTTTTCTTGTAGAAATTGATTTCCCGTGGTGTTTTCAGCGATATCAAGAAACCCAGAAAGGCAGCTGCCATAGTTTCCTGGCAATCTTACGAACTGAACATGGCATCTTACATTAGGGATGATGTCAATTTTTTTTGCAGTGTCCGTCTTGTAGTTTTTTGTATAATAATGGATACGCATTTTTTAATTTATCCCGCAAACATAAATTAACCAAATTACAGTGAATGAAACTTACTCGTGACGTCACGATTAAGTATAAATTTTACCATATCGTTACGTCACAAGCCGCCTCTCCTAAACTTTAAAGCAGTTAATCTTTGTGAATTCTAGTTTTTCTGAAAAAGGAAAAAATACGTGTCTCATACTTTTCAATTATCTAACTGAGGGACTAATGAGATTTTTTCTTTTTATACCCAGTCATCGTCCCTTTTCAATAGTCTGATTTATTTTACACACGTGATATGCCATTAACTTTTGATTACTCATGTCTGTTCTTCCATACATCGGGGCTGAATGGTACCTGGCAGGTGCTCCATTACATTTTAGATTTGTCATTTTCAACAAGGCCTCTGTATGATGGACCTCTTTTCCCATGAAGTTAAACCGTGAATGAAAAGAGATGCTTATAAGAGTACAATCGCCGAATAAATACGAAAGCGATCTTTTCGAATGTAACTAAATTACAAATGAATTTTGTGAACTTCGAATAGGGAGAAAATCTCATTAGTCCCTCAGTTAGATAATTGAAAAGTATGAGGCACGTATTTTCCTTTTTCAGAAAAACTAGAATTGACAAAGATTAACTGCTTTAAAGTTTAGGAGAGGGGGCTTGTGACGTAACGATAGAGTAAAATTTATACTCAATCGTGACGTCACGCGTAAGTTTCATTCACTGTAATTTGGTCAATTTATGTTTGCGGGACAAATTAAAAAATACGTATCCATTATTATACAAAAAACTACAAGACGGACACTGCAAAAAAAATTGTCATCATCCCTATTGCAACTATAGGAGAAACATATATTCCTTTTCTCTCAACGACACCAATTCATGTTAAAAACTCCGAAAATCCCACCTAATAAATAATTGAAGCACACGTAAGTACCTAATGTATGTAATTACCGTCTTTGTGGAGCACATAGACACAAGACGAAGGAGTATATAATAAATATGAGGCGCGAGGCGGAGGCGACGTAAAATTTAGGGGGGTGCCGGTCTACTGCCGCGGGTAGAGGCGTAGGGGAATGTTTCGTAGAAAAAATGTTGTAGGTAGGAAAAGGTATGGTAGAGATACTGTTTTAAGATGCCTTATAGTTCTTTAGTTGTCTCAATAGAAAACACTCGAATAGGGATGATGCCTGGGTATAAAAAGAAAAAATCTCATTAGTCCCTCAGTTAGATAATTGAAAAGTATGAGACACGTATTTTTTCCTTTTTCAGAAAAACTAGAATTGACAAAGATTTGCTGCTTTAAAGTTTAGGAGAGGGGGCTTGTGAGGTAACGATAGAGTAAAATTTATACTCAATCGTGACGTCACGCGTAAGTTTCATTCACTGTAATTTGGTCAATTTATGTTTGCGGGACAAATTAAAAAATACGTATCCATTATTATACAAAAAACTACAAGACGGACACTGCAAAAAAAAATTTGTCGTCATCCCTATTTAAGGAGATGACAGGGCAAAGTCACGGCTCTCTACATAAATAAAGATTGAGAGTCGATCGTTTGACAACTTTCCTTTATACTTAAAGAGCTAAGGATTCGTAAAATAAGTCTTATTACCTAAAGCTACAAAAATATTGTACATGGTGTTACAAGGCCACCTAAATCTTATCAAAGCCTATCTGTAATGTGTAATGATACTGTAATATTTTATTTTGAAAGGCAAGAAACTGCATAACTGCATACTCTCTGCATAAGAATGACACTTTGGAAACGTGCAACTAGAGTCATTATTGTAATGTTTTCAAAGTGCCTGGAAGAAGGCCTATTTGAAATAAAAACTTTTGACTTTGCAATTTTTGTATGGCACAAAATATATATCTTTAGGCCGTATCGCCTGCCCTTTACCTCACTAAGCACTTTAGCTGTGAAGAAGCTAAATACTTATTTAGATTTGTAGACTAGACAAGACTACATTTACATTTAAAATACTTGACCAAACATACATGGTTATTAGACCATATACAAAACACGTCACACACCTTTCCACCCAAGAATTTTCCCTTACACCGTCCAACACAAGCAACGCTCACGTCTTGATACAGCATATAAGTCGATCGCGGGGTGGTTTTTACATTCACCCCACAAGAGTACCCACCCTTCGCGAAACTCCACAAACTACCTCAAACATACAAGGGAAAACCACCGTTGTTCTTAGATGAGTAAGGGTGGCTTTCCCCTGAAGGTTTTTAAGTAAGTTTCCACGTTACCCCCTACCCCCTATCTTAATATTAATATCATCTTGGGACTTTACACATATGATGAAGTTTTATGTTGTGTGCGAGATTATGCGGGTTTCTATCTATGAATAAATTGTATTAATTTTGAATGGTGAACGTGTTTCACGGTTTAAATTGAGGGTATGTAGAGATTAAATAGGTAATTATGATTGAGCTTCTTCGTATTGAAATATGTAGGAAATTTAAGGGAGATGGTGGAAATTAGTAAATGAAGATAAAAATCTGACAAATTGCGTACGGAGTAGAATAGTTATGCTGTTCTTGGCGGCCTCTACTTAACATCAACCAAATATAACGTGTCTTTGATTCCCCATGTCTTATTTATAAATTAATAATTTATGTACACACAAAATAGTGAAAATACGCATCATGATAAAATAAGGCATGTATAAGGGTGCTGCTTATTTCAACAGAAATGTATAGGTGATTTTATTCTTTAAAATATGAATATGATTTCAATACCATAACTGATGAACTAAATTGCTTTTAAAATGTCAAGTCTATTTGAAATGCAAATAAAATATGTTTTCCGGAATCAAGTTTTACTTTCAATCCATTTTTTTAGGAGAAAAAAAAGAAAAAGATTACAAAAATATGTAATATTCTGAAAATTTGGTAGATATTCGTTTTTTTACTACTTTAAGAAGTTTACCGATGAGTGACTCATCATCCTAATTATTTTTTTTACTTCAAAGTTAAAATACATATCGTAAAATATATTGAAAAAAAATGTCTGACGGACTATTAAATTTTTAAGTGAAATTAACAATCATAAATACATAAAGTACTGCAACTTCTACAACCAAATTAACATAACATTATTAAAAATCATCAAAAAATGTTTGGCATTAGAAGCAAAACCCCCCCGTATTTAAAATAACAGCGAGATTGTTGCCAACATAAGTAACAAGACCGGAAACGGATGTCCGACTGTCACAAAGGGCGGGAAACAGAAGTGTTTGTATAATATATGAAGCTATAAGTATTCTCCATGTCCAATATGTGGAGAACATATTCTTCTCAATGAAGAATACATTAAAATTTTAATGGGGAAAGTACTAATGGACTTTATGGGTTACAATAAGAATCGTTTGGAGGAAAATAGTGCTTAGTAGTAAGGAAATAAAGGTGATATGAAATTTTCACTGTAGAATGAATTTTGAGGTATTTTAATTTTTAAATCGAGTTGGTTTGATGTTTCAGTGGGTTCGGTTTGGGTGAAAAAATGATAAAACGAGGTTTTTTACATACAACTATAAAAATAATATTTGATAGACAAAGCTGCACACAATTTCCTAAGTCTCTTACTAGGTTTAAGATACTTTATTTTATTTTTAATAAAAACAGTTTAAAATTTTTGGCCATGAAATATAAAAGACAAATGATCACGAGCGATTGATGTATTTAAAATATGAAGAATTTTTATATTTTTAAGCAGAATAGTTTATCGTACTGTGAGTTTACATTCTAAAAAAATCTCTCGTTGGTCCTATTTTATTTGTTTTGGTAATTTAACGCTTTGACAAAACTATACAACCAATCCGAGAATTAATTAATAATGGTATCGATATGAAATTAATTAGCCGAAGGAAGCCAAGTCTTGAGTAGGAATTGTAATTAAACGGAGAAATAGTCACATATTAGTGAATACCTATTCAGTAATTATACATGTTTCAGCATATTATTTCGTTCGCATTTTTTAGATCTGAGAACTGAGAACATTCGAAAAGTTAATTTCTTTCGTTATTTTTTCATTTAAAATCATCACTTCAAAAATCATACTGCCTTGAGAATGTGGGAATAATTTATCTCATCGTTAAAACGAAAAGTCAATCGAGACATTAATATCTATACCTATACTAATTAACTAAGTCATAATAAATATAAATATAATAACAATAACAATATTTCCTTTGAAAGTATATAGGAATAAATAATAATATATACTTCCTTTAATAATTTATAAATTCGCCATTTTTTAAATTCGCTATCGCCGAAAAAAAAGGTATTATTTTTCTGACTTTCCTGTGATAATGTGCGCGACGTGTCGCGATTTCGATTCCCACGTAGTACAAGCATTGTATGATCTACGAATGCTTGATCTGAGTCTGGATGTCTTTGTGCAAACATTTAAGTCTCATGCACAAAGAGGACTACTCCAAAATTACAGGATCAAGTCAAGTCATAAGTTCTATTATGGAGGCAGCACAGATTGCGAATAGTTTGGTAAACTATAGAGAATAATAAAAGGCATTAATCATAGTCATCTTATCTTTGGAAGGTTTAATATTTTACCTATAGTGAAATGTAATTAAAAATAAGCTAAACCCCCATGGGGCTGACTTATCATGCTACTCATACGCAATAACAAAAACACTGGCCGTTTTGCCCAAAATCCGGCCAAATTAAAACTAAATCGCGCGACCCGAATTCAAATTTCGAACACCCCCCGCACACAACTACAGAAACAAAAACACCAATGAACGGCGCGCATTTAAATTTGGAACTATAAAAGCGCAGGTATCGTCAACCCACGGTAAGAATTCTATTTTGCAAAAATATAGCGATAGTTATAGTATGGCTCAACCCCTTGCTCGAAGGAGGGGGCGGGTGCAGGAAATGGGGTTGAAGTAGCGGGGTGTTTCTGCGTCGGGCGGGGTGTCTCCTAAAAACGGTTAAGTAGCTCCCCCTACCCTCTATAACTATTTTATGCGGTCCCCTTAGAAAGACAGCGGAGATGGGCCCCCGCGATACGCTATAGGCGTACGTAGGATGGGGGAAGTGAAATTTTAATATGTCTAGTCGGTTAAGAATTCATGGCGGATTTATAATTAAATGCCTAATTAGGGTATTGCGTTGTTTTCATAATATGAGTCGCGTATGAATTTTAACTTGTCGGGTAATCTGGCTTTTGTTTTCATGGGACGTCATGGCGTGGTAGGTGTGTAATTAATTATGCATTAAAGTACGCTATTAGTGTGATTGCAAAAAGTATTTCATGGGCTTATATGAAATGTATGAATAATGTAATAGGTAGTTGTGCTTCTGACATTATACTGCGACCTAAAGTGTACGTAAATTGTATGGAAAAAAACAAAGAATGATTTCGTTTGACTTACCTTGTTTATCCAAAATTCAATACACTGTGACAGATCTCCGTAACATCCTTATCACAATATTGACACACAATAAATTTCACATGTAAAAACTTTCATTAACACTGCGTATCCTACATAAACCACTTAAATGTAATTATACTTCTTTGATAATAAGATATTTTTAATTAAATGAAAAATAAAAAAACTTTCTTAACTTTCAAAATAGCAAAAAAATATGATCTTTCGCGCTCGACCATCACATAACTACTGACAGGTTGATTACAACCCAAAAGTACAACCCCTTATCTATAAGAAATAACACATTTTTTATTGTTATTAAAAGTACAAGATTCACCTGTAACCCCATTGTAACCCCATTGTAACCCCATTTTATACGCATCAGGTTTAAGTATCACAATAAGAAGATAGTCAAGAATTTAGTTGTGTGGGAACTGTGGTACAAAAAGTAAACCTGTTTGTAAATTGTTGAAATAGGGTCTGATAATTTTTTGACACTTGTGTGATTTTTTTTCTATTTTTTGTTGATTAAGAAACAGAAATGAGTTGTCTTAGGTGATGAAGTTTGTATTTGTACCTTAACAGCTATATTTTAAGACACAAATGATGTTCAGCAAATAAACACATACGAAAAAATTTTTTTTTTTCATAAGTACCTAATTGGCATTTTAGAAAGTATATTAATACTGTTTACATCTTTATATTTCCAAAGATAACTGTAGCTGTTTAAAATAATCTGAGCAATAACGACTTGAGCAATAGTGGTCTATATATAATATAATCGATAACTTAATCACGTTTCCAAAAGCAACACAAATACCAGTTAGGAATAAGAAAGAACCACCGCCTAGATCAAAATAGCCCCCCCCCTGAATATACTAAGCAAATTCCCAAGAAACATCAGAACTGGTTAAGCAACATAAACCAAAAATAAAATTCCCACCCTCAAAAGCCCCATAACCCTTAATTTCCCATGACCTCAGAAATCCTGTAAACTGGAACTCAATAAACCAAAACGCGATAAAATAAAATCTTTCAATCAAACCCGTTTGAGTAAAACTAGATTGATTCTCCCGAAGACAGGTTGATCAAGAAACATTCAAAAGAAACAAATTTTGTTCCCTTTTTCTCACAAATACGAGCGATGTCGGGTCAAACCTGTCGTATTAAAGGATGGTCAGTAGATACACGAATAAAATTAAGAACCGAATTGTTGAAAAAAAAACTGGTTTTCGTCAAAAGGGTGGACTGTCTTGAGTGTCTGGATCATGTTATTGTGTTTTTTTTTTAGATAAAAAAAGAGTTTTTTGTTAGAATACAATGAAAAAAGTTGAATGTTGATTTTGATTTCGTTACTTTTGTAAAATTTTGTATTGTGAATATGTCGCTCAATTTTTTTATTCAAAATTAGTTTAATAATTCGAGCTTATCTATTATATCCTTCATATAGAATGCTCAAACATCTTATTAATCTCAAAAACAACACAAAAATAATTTTACACACGAAAGTTAAAAAAAAAAACGTAAAATGTTACAAATTTCAGCGACGCGCCGAAGGTTTACAACTCCCTCCCGGCTGCTTATACTCATGTAAAAAGCCAACGTCTAAGGCGCACGAACAGGGAGTGGTGGGGGGAGGGGGGACACCGCGACTCGTGTACACACCTGCCATATCTATGTGTGTGTGAAGACGTATGTGTGCTTTATATTTTCATTTCAATAGTTTTTGCGCTGCATCGGTGGGTGTGAGGTATAAATGTGTGCGTTAATACCGTATTGATTCAGCCTCCGTACTGTTAGTAAGTTTATGATCTTTAAGATATGTTATTTTAGATAAAAGTTTCAAATTGGGTTCCAGATAGGTTTGGGTTGAGTTTTGGAGTTTCGATCTTTTGTTCGAGTTAGATCTTTTAAGTAATTTGAGTTTAATGATAGGTATTTTAAAGCGAAATTGTCAGCATTAAGTTTTGTTTTTAATATAAGTTGCTATTTAAATAAGCACCCATAACTGGTATTGAATATAATTAGAGACGTTGTTTTAAAAACAGCATTTCCTCGAAAATATACCTATAGATAAAGTGAAAACATGTAAATATAATACTTACCTACTTACGTATATACGAATACGATTGCTAAGCGAAGGTCATCAAATAACTGTCGTCTTTGTAGTTCAATGAGACGAATGATCCTTTAGTAGACAACTATATACAGTACCCGTTGTGGAGTTACAGAAACGCGAAGGATATTTTTTAAGTCCAGATAAAGATAAAGATAAATTTATTTTGAATTATGGGTAAATGTACAAGATGACCAGAAAAAAATATATTTTCATTTTTACTCAGAAGTCTATGCAATTTGAATTTGGACAAAGATTATCACGTGTTAATAAATGTATGTATGAAATTACGGTATCAAAACATAATAATTAAACAAACGTGTTAACATTGTAATAGGCGTAACCCTAAAAATAACCGCGTTCTATGAAAGCTTCATAATATATTATTTCAAATTGCCTAAAAATGTTTACAGTAGCACTTGAAAATTTAAAGGGTAAATCTTTGAGATATACGTATAAAAATACTGAACAAAATTTGATAACATTGTTTATGATAGCAACAAGAAGTTCATACTATGAACTTCATAGTAGAATAGATATTTAAATGAAACACATTTAGATGGAGTCTGTCTTTTTTTTTATAAATAACTTCGTTTTACTTTTCTTCTTTAAATCATTTTATTATCATAACCGACTAAACAGCTTCCTCTAATCTTAATAAAGACGACTCTTAGCCTCCCAAAAATAAACCCTCAACCAAAAATACCAACTGAAACAAACGCACCAAAATGTTGACGATCCCCTACCGCACACCGGCGGAGTTTGAAAAAGCGAGCGTCTAAGGAGGCGTGGGGGGCGCGGGGGGCACTTATATTTTAAGATGGCTTCCGAGCGAGCACGAATATCGACGCGCGCTCTCCTCCCGCGCACCCCTCCTGCGCCGCGTGCTGCCACACTGATTTGTGGTGCCTTACGTTGCCTATTTTTGTAAGGTTTTTGCACTTCCATGTTTTTAGTTTTGAGGCTCATAATGGGAGGCTTTCGTACTATATTTAGAAGAGTATAAATGGCCAGTGGTCTAAATATAGATTTGGGTAGTTTAGTTGTAGGAAAATGTCTTGGAGATTTGTTTGTCCTGTTATTGTTTGGTTTATATAGTTTTTATTTTGGATCTGTGTTGCCATGGCAATGTATACGAAGGGTAGCGTGGTGACGCTACAAAAAAAAAACCTACGAACCGAAAAAAAAATAGTACGAAAATGTAAAATTAAATTACATAATATAGATAGGTACATTTGTTCTTTGTAATTTTCATAAAGATTTTATTTAAGTACTAGCTGTTGCCCGCGACTTCGTCCGCGTGGTTAGAAGATATAATTTATACCTGCCTTCTATCTATCTATCTGCCTTTTATCTATGTATCTTGTAGGCTTCAGTCAGCGTTTGCAATGTAAGCGCAAAAAATGTGTTTTTTTACGACCTCACATTAGAAACCTCAAAAATTGTAGCCTATGTGTTATTCTGATGTATAAGCTATATTGTGGTAAAGTTTCATTCAAATCCATTCAGTAGTTTTTACGTGAAAGAGTAACAAACATCCATACATCCATACTTACAAACTTTCGCCTTTATAATAGTAGTAGGATATAATTAAACTGTTATTATAACTATTACTGAATATTTGCATTCATAACCTAGCATAGTTAAGACATGTCATGTGCCTCGACCAAATGTTTTGACATAAATACATACAAGTTGTTATGAACTATTTCTTAGATATCGTAAGAGCCCAAAGGTTTGGTGGTCTAGTCTCTCTTGGGCCATGTCACATTATGATACAAAACTTAGAAGATATTGAAGAATTTAAGTAAATATTAAAAGTTTAAGTGAAGAAGCGGTATTGCTAGTTGATAATAAACCTTTTTTTTATTTTTAACCGACTTCAAAATAGACGTTCTACATTCGGCTTGATTTTTTATATGTAGGTAGATCGATTACTTCTCCTAAGATTATTTGGACTTTTAGGGCTTGGCACTGATTTTATTCAGTACCTTCCTGAAATGGTGTCTATCACCTTACATCATGTCTATCATATTGTATTTTAGTTTATTTAGTTGAATTTTTTGAAAGTTTTAGAAGTTTTTTCTATAAAAAATTTACTGGCCTGAAGTTTTGTTAGCGCTCAGCGTAAAATTATTTTCAAGAACCTATTGGAAAACTATGGTGTTGCAGAAAAAAGGTTAAAAATAGTTATGTGAAGGAAAATTTTGTTTAAATGACAGTCTCTATATTATACTCACGAGTTTACCATACCCACCTAAACGTTTAAAACGTTACCCTGATATTAAGGTTTCGCTTCTGCCGGTCTGCCCATCTCTCCGTCTACGGCAAAATTGAAATTAACACAGATGATGAATTTCTGTTGCCAAATCAAGTTTATAAATGTAATGGGTGACCATTTTTTTACTTTGCTTTCCTTTAGTTTACTTCTACGGAATCAAAAGTGTTGCGAATCTGACACACAATTCACCAGTAGGTATTTGTGGGTTTTCAATTAAATAAAAATGCATTCAATTATTGAAATACTTACACAAAACAATTATATTAAATAATTAATATTAAATCTGTTAAAACTAGTATTACAATAATAATTATCTAAAATTAAAAACTAAATTAAATTATGTAAGAGTTACTCTAAATAATAAGTATAGTGAATATCTAAATTAAAAGTAAGTAGAAATAGTCTTCAAATTATGCAATTAGTCACGTTTTTCTATTTCAAAATGCATTTCAAAACTGTTTCAAAAACTCGTTTTTTAGGCATGGTGTAAAATTCTTATTAAAAATATATGGCCAAGCATTTCCGGAAGAAACTTCGCCCCTTATCTTGCAATGGACCACGACAGGTGACCAATTTAAGTGCACTTGTCGGTATATCAATTACCATGATTTTCGATCCTGGGACATCACTATTATATCCTCATGCTTATGTTTCTGCCCTACCTTCAGCTATTCTACAGACTTCTTTGTAGGTGGATCTCTTTCCATCTATTCTTCTATTTTACGATCCCTTATTTTACGCTCATCCGTTTTTTCGACGAAGCGATCGACGACATCTTCCGGTTATAGTTTGGTAAACTACTTTCCAAGATTTCGTCAATCAGGCGAAATTCTTCACATTGCGCTGGTAAGTAGTTGCCTTCGATCACAACGTTGACCAAGCCTCTTGGCTTCCGAGCAAGGTACTTCTGGGTCACAATAACCTGATATAACTGTTTGACGCTAAAGTAAGAGAGATTGTTGTAGGCTATGTTTAAATAGCTGAGAGTATTGTTACCGTAACAGTATATTTCCCCATCCCTGTGGAAAGTGTCGTCCGGGCTAAAAGGGTCCATGAAGTGACCTAGAATGCTGTCAACTATCGATTCAGCTTTTTCAAAATATATGCTTTCTACGAAAGACAAACTCTTTGATCCCTCTGCTTCTTTGTCCTTCTTCTTTAATGACACTGTTGGCTTCGCCGATTTCCTTCTCCCCATTTTCTTCTCATATTCATTAAGTCTCAGCTCTTGTACAGTTTTATCCATCATTTCTTTCCTTTCTTTCAAATAGATCAGGTGTCTGGTTCGCTTTTCTAGAAGCTCGGACGGTCTCAATGGGAATTCGCCTAAACAATCCAATACGTACTTTGCGCCAGTATCTGTGATCTTATTATCAGCTAGATTTAAATAGCTAAGGTTTCTGTTTGACCGCAGCATATCAGCTATATACTTCATACCAGCATCTGTGATTCTGTTTGACGATACGTTTAATGCATGTAGTGTTTTGCAAGCTACATTTGGGAAGACTAACTTGTTACAGATGTTTTTGAGAACGGAGTCTGTAATCCTACACTTTGAAATCGAGAGGTGTTTTAGCCCTTTATGATCCAAAAGTAGATGATAGTTAGCTTCACGAAGGAACGTGTAGTCCATACAGATTTCTGTAATTTTCGATAATGGCAAGAATTTGGCTATCTCGTACATTGCTTGCATCTGTAAGCCGCTGTCAATGGTTATCATTGTCAACATTGGATGGAATTTGATTATAAGACCAATGATTTTCATGACCGATCTTGGAATAGGTGCGTTGTTATGAAACTTAATGTGTGTTAGGTTATTGGATCCATCGTATATCGATTCTATGTGGATAATTAAGTCATTTTTGATAGCCCTCGTGAGAGAATCTCCTTCTGAATGATGGTCATCAGAACCTGACTCTCCTGTGGCCGGTGGTTTTGGCGGCTTTGGCTTTCCCTTGCCTTGCCTGAGGCGTTCGCTGGCAACTACACTCACGTAGTCAGCTGTAAGAAAAAATATATGTGATTAATCTGTTTAACAATAAGGCTGTATAAGAAAAAAATATAAATTTAAAAAGCACTTAAAGCAAATTATAACAGAAACGTTACTCAGTTTTCTAATTAATGTAACTGCCTTAATGCATTATAGACAATCGCAATAGTCATCAAAATTGCATTTGTAAGACTTCCTTTTATTGTATCAAGTCAAAAAATGACCAACAAACTGTTTTATGGTTAAACAGAAAGAATACAAGTCAATACAAGTTTATATTGGTTTTATTTTGGGGAGTAACTTACGTAAGAGTTCATATGTCGTCTTTTATTAGTTTTATTAGATTTTTAACTTGTTTGAGTTATTCATTTAAAAGTTTATATTATTTTTAATCTCAAATTCTTTGTCCCACAGCTTGGCTAATGCTAAAATCCTGCCTCTCAAGCTCTCTAGTCTAACAAATCCTTACATTCTCTCTCTATCTCTATATCATCTTATGCTTTTGGTTAAATATATAGTCACATACCGAGAATAGTTTTGGTGACCACCACAGTGGCTTCCTCGCAGAGCTGATTGCATGCCCACGGCAGGAATCTATCGAAATCAGTCGGTAATGGTTTTTCATAAGAGTATCGGGGCTCCGCCATTCAAAATTACTTATAAAATGTACCTATGTAAATTGTTTTGAAAAACTACAAGAAAATTACTAATGTCAAAAAAGTATGGGAATAGAATGGGTTTGTTTTGCTGTCAGTGTGTTTTTTTCGTGGCTTTTGGCTTTGTAAAAGAATTTTCAAAGGAGGTTTTATCAGCAATGAGTTTTTTTCATTATCAGTGCCTCTTCAAATATTAAAGATTAGCAATCAGCTTGTAGTCTTCCTTATCAGTAGCTCAGGAGAACAGTTCTTCTTCGCTAGCTATCCTGGTCCACTCCCTGATGTTCTTTAACCAAAACTCTTTCCGGTGGCCAATTTTTCTTTTTTCCAGCGATTTCGCCCATGATGCCAAGTTGAAGCAAGTCGTACCGATGATGTTGCAGAACCCTCATTGGGGCAAGATATAGGTCACATTTTTCCCGATCATCTTGAGAAGGCTGCAATAGGTCACATGTATAAGATGAATAACAAAATACCGAACACAACAACAACAAGCAAACAATATTGTCAATCTTTAATTAACCTTGCCATAAGCTTTTAAAATCGACTTCCGCACCCATTAAAACTAAACCTACCCAGTCTAAAATCTATCTCCATCTTATAAGATTTTAAATCCTTTCAGACATCTTCAGAAAATCTTCATCACATCTTAAGGCTTCGAATACCGTATTTCCCATAGCGCAGAGCTCTAAATTATATGTAATTATGTAAATAAGTAAATGGTGAAGTAGCGAGTTATCACGGGTGGTCTCCCCGCGCCACCCCTCCTACCCCCCCTCGCGAAAACTAGCGGCAATATAATAACTTCGTGTGCGCGCTCAGAAATGTGGAGACGGACTTTTTTGATAACACTGTTCCAATATATGTTTTTATTTCTTTCCACGTTATTATAAACTCACTTTCTTTGTTTGTTTCTACTCAATTTTAAGGCACTTCCCGATAAACTAGCAGGCTGAATTTTTCAGGGTTGCTTCAAACTCGATGACAATGCAATTTACAACAATAATAACTTTCAATATTTGATTTTTTAAATCTATTAATTTTATTATTAAAGATAAGAATGCGATTTTATCTGACGTTTTGGATAAAATCGCATTTAGATTATGTAGTTGGTTATGTTTATGTACTTGTTTCGCTATTTTTGGGAATTATAGGCTGGTTTTTATTGCCTATAGAGATAACAACGTGTGGCAAAACTTAATAAGGCAACTCTACTCTCTTACTCTTCTCTTACTAAGGTTTGGCAGCAATATCCAAGATGCTATATAAAAAAAACTTATCGCAAGTATGTCCCACCCTTTAACGCTTCCTCAAGTCTACTGTTCAGCATGCTATCGCAATAGTCACGGTTAAAACGGCTTATGAATATTTTTTGGACCATTACTAATATAATTTCATACTTGTTAACGACTTTATATGGTTTTTTTCTCCCTACATTATCTTTACTCATAATATTGCATATAATTATGTTTAAAATTACGTAAATACAGAATCCCTTTCCACAAAAACCCGTCGACGCTCGGCAAGCTCTAAGAACTGTTTCAAAGGAGCTGCCATCTTGAATCTCATCTCCTTACGTAGCGCGAGATAATGTATTAAAATATGTACATACCGACATGTATGTATATACATTGTACGTACATATTAGATGTATGGGTAACGTGACAGTTTATACATAATTTATGTATAAATGTACGTTCGTGGTTATTTTGAGGTTTTATGCGTGTATGAGTTGGTGTATTGGGATTCGAAATTCTGAATAATGATTTGCGTTTTAGAAGTCTTGGTGGAATATGTTATAGCGTTGATTTCTAGCAGTATCTTCATCTTGGATTAATACTCATAACTTGTATTTCTAAGAAATAGTGGATACCATGAAGTAGGGAGCTTTAAAGAGTCTGGTTTGCTTTTCTTGCTTCTTAATATATCAAACGCCTTTGAAAAACTATATATATCAATACAGGGAATAAATATATTATACCTAGAAAAATCGTAAGCTATAGGCTGCCTATTTTAGTTTAGCCATCTTTAGTTTAAGCCTTATTTTTGTATTATTTTGTGCGTTACTTTTAGAGGAATAAAGATATTATTATTATTATTATATTATTTATAAAAGGTTCCAGTTTATATTTGCTACCCAGTCTGTTCTATCTAATGCAGTTTCAATTTGATGTTTGATTTGTTACTGGACGTTATAAGTTATCTTGCAATGTACGAACGTCCTTATTGGCTCATACACAAAGAGTTTAATCTGACCTTACTACAAAGGCTTCGCTGTCTGTACATCTATCTGTCAATAACCGTTAAAGCTAGACAATACAAATAAAAAAAATATGAGTGATTTTTTTTTCTTTGTATTTCTTTAGCCTATTTGTTCGGAATTCTCAGTGTTGTAACACCAACTCGTTTGCCCTGATTTTTATTTACACATACCCACATACATCTATTTTGTCACATACAAAGTTTTTTTTTTTTATATCGTGTCCATTCTAAAAAAAGGAAACATAACTAACGATACATTCCTCCAATTGGAAAATCTTGACAATAAGCTTAACACATACCCATAGTACATTTTAACTTGAAACATTGTGCACCTACCCTACAATTCAGTTATACCGTCAAGTCGATTCCATATATAATATAAGTGCAGTTAAACAGAAGAGCTGCAAATTCCTCCAGCATCAGAATCTTAAGAACAGAGAGCCGCTGGTTCGTTCCCTCTCAATCTAACTTTGTTCTGTTTCTCACTTCTTGGCTAGGGTTGTCAACACGTTATATAATCATTATTATATTTGATCGAATGTGTCGGGAACTGGTTACTGAAATTTGTGCCTAAGCCTAAATGTGTCGTTAAATCCATCCGAATTGTTAGATATGTAGGTTAATTTTATTCCTAAATGGACTCGATAATTTATATGTAAGTTGCATGATTTGTTTTCCTTTTGTTGCCAATATGGGTATTGAGTCTTGTAAAGTATTTTTTTTATACAGTCAAGATGTTCTATTTGCAGTCAGTATAATGGATTTAAGTTTTCATCATGAAGCTAAATATCTTCTCTATATACTTTTTTTATACGTGAGGAAAAGAGTATTTCGGCCACGGATAACAGACACACATTACTTTTAACATAGGTACCTACTGAAAAAAAATGTTAATGTTTCGAACTCGAGAACGTAAACTCGGGAGTCGCTCTCGAGACAAGAGAATGAGGCAGTCAAAGAGCAACACACCGACCATCCAAATCAAATCAAAGAGGCCAAAAAACACAAGAAAAAAAATCTATGAATTAATATTTCTTTTCCTAACAGCCCTAAGTATTCGAAATTCAAAACGGAGCGCGGCGTGGTGGGGTTTCATAAGTAAGTACGTGTTTCTAAGTTCCCGATTATACTGTCGGTTTGCGAGTGCCTGATTTATTTGTGTTGCCACTAATTCGAAATATATTTCCCTTGTTGTAGGGGAGGCTGGCAACTCTTAGTATTCCGTAATTTATAGATGTAAGACGGTTTGTTTAAGATGTTTGGATTTTGATAAGAGTTCCCTTTAATTTATATTGGTTATTCAATACTTGTTGGGTTTTGATTAGTTATTGATTTTGTTGTGAATTTAATGTAATAATTTATTTGTTAAATATACTCTATGTTGAAATATTTATATTATAATCTGGCGGAGCATCAAACTCCACACGAATCCTAACTATATAAATTTTAAAATGCCTATTAGCAAGAAAATAATTTGTTCTATCTACTTATTTATATGGATAAAAATAAAGTGAACATTTTTTGTTGCCTTATCAAATTTACACCTCACATAATTCATACAAACTACAACGTACACAAAGACAAACAAAGTTATACCTCATCATAACTAAACCCCACCATCTTATGCAAATATTACCATCAAACTCATCCCCGTAAAACTTTGCGCAGTAAAACTAATTAATACCTCTGTATATCCACGTTATATAAGTTAAATTTTGAGTGCTTCGTCTTCGCTGTGTCTCAGGTGGCTCAACCCCCCTCAACCCCTCCCAACCTCGGAGGGGGTGAACCCTCGCGAAGCGTCTATTTTCGCGGGAATAAGTAACTGTGCCGTTATGGTGTTACAGTGATATTGATTTTCTTGAGGGGTTTAAGTTTTGTGCCTGGTTTGGGTTGGTGTGGGTTTTAATTTTATATGCTTAAGTAGATAATGTAAAGTGGTTTTTAGGTAAGGTACTATTTGTGTACGTTCGTTGAGACTTATGCAGTTATTCTTACGACTGAAATTGTTAACGAGACTTCTAACATTTAAAAAAACAATTTAAATTATTACTGCCGGTTTTAAAATTATATATACGAAAATAGGGTTACCTTTCTAGCTCTGTAAATTCAATTCAGATAAACTACGAATCACACAATAATTTATCGACTGATTTATCCAACACACCAAAAAGCAAACATTCCAATACATTAATCAATTAATCCTACACTTTCATACACAAAATCATCAATAAAGACCTTAGATACCAAAGTAAAGTACTATAACTCAATACGCCTTCGTAACACACATTAAAACAAGAATATAACCATACTATCTTACATACATAAGCAGTGAAGAAGCTCCACTTGCTACGGCATTAGGTATAATAATTTTAATGGAATCTTGTTAATCCCACCAAGAGTGGGAGAGAAAGGGGGACGCGAGTCTCCCCCCATAGCGCGTGCGTATAAAATTACATAAACAGAAACTATAATATTATAGTCAAGACGTTCCAATTTAATTAAAATTTTAATTAAAGTGGCTGTATTCGCGATGCTGAGCAGTTTTGGTAGAGCCAGTGTTCAGTACTTGGTTCTTGTATAAGAAAGGGTATTTAATTTTGGTTTCAGGTGAGAAACACTAGTTTTTTAAATGTAGAGTATTAAAATATCGTTGAGAGATTGTAACCCTGGCTTGCAGGATATTAAAGGATACTTTAGTGTTATGAGTGATAGAGATTAAGAATGCAGCGGTTTTATCTATACTTCTTTTCTATATACTAATATATAAAGCTGAAGAGTTTGTTTGTTTGTTTGAATGCGCTGATCTCAGGAACTACTGGTCCAAATTCGACGGGCCTGTTGGTCTAGTGGTTAGTGACCCTGACTGCTATACCGGAGGTCGTGGGTTCGATTCCCAACCAGGACAAATGTTTGTGTGATGAGCACGATCATTTGTTGTGTGTCTGGGTGTTATTTATCTATATTATATATGTATTTAGAAATATATAAGCATGTTTATCAGTTGTCTAGTACTCATAATACAAGCTCTGCTTAGTTTGAGACTAGATGGCGTTGTGTGAATGTTGTCCAATATTATTATAATTGAAAAATTCTTTTTTTGTTGAATAGACCATTCATCAAGGAAGGCTTTAGGCTATAAATCATCACGCTGCGACTAATAGGAGCGAAGATACAATGGAAAATGTGAAAAAAACAGGGCAGGTATATCTCATAACTTATATCTTCTATTGAAGTCGCGGGCAACAGCTAGTTTAAAATACAGTATTTACGTGATACGAATACGTTTTTTCAGACCTTCGTTGCTTTATCTGGCATCAATGATCAAATTCTTTTTCTTTTCTTATGGTTGATAATCAAACTGGTGTTAGAGTTTCAACAACCCGTTTACTTTTGCCGAGACTTTATACATCCATGAAAAAAACCTATGTCTCCAATATTCTCTCACAAAAATCATATAAAATCTATTAAAACTACTAATAAATAACTCAAAATCATCAACATTCCAAAATATGACAACATAAATCGTAACTCAAACCCAGAAATAAGCCACAAACAATTATATAACGCAATCAAATCCAAACCTATAGCAATCAAACCAGTTACATTATTAGCCATAAAATTTGAGGGCCGGACTCGTACCCCGTATAGCTAATAAGAAAGGCCGTAGTAACGACTTATGCCGACGTGTAAGGAATTTCATAAAGCCACTTAGTACTGGGTCCATACTCCGCGGTCGGAGTTGCTCAAAGTTTTATGTAGTTAAGAATAAACCTGACTGAAAATTTTGTCTTGAAATAGAGATTTTTGGGAAAAAGATAGGTTTTTGTGTAGCTAATACACATAAAACAGTCTAGTGCAAGTTGAACTCGCGACACTGATGAAAAGTTAATATAAAAAGGTTAAAGAAAGTTTTTTTTTATAACACTGCGCATCATCAATTTAATCACCATTCATTAATACGTATTAAAACAGTTGCTGGAATTTAGATCTGCAACTATGTGCATAATAATTCAATCTTTGAAACCCTAGTTCACATAAATACTTACACCTTTGTTTAGTCCTAGCTACCGCATTAGGTTAAGTAACCTGTAATGGTAGATACCTACTAACCATCGTGCAACCTCATTTTGTTTTATTATTAGACATTCTATTCATTCAAAAATCAACTTTTCGGAGCCAACAATGAGTAAGCTTAACAATATACCAAGTGTGTCTTATTAATTGCCTACGTTGCTGAACTAGGTTGGAAAATGTTTCATTTTAATTTAATTTTTCATTGCAAAACATTGCGTAGATATTTTAATAGTTACAAAATAAAAAAGGCCTGCGATATAGTGTTAACTACCGAATTCATTTTGCAACTCAAAAGCAATAAATTTCAGTGTCAAAATCAATTAACAAAGCCAATCGCGGCCATCTGTTAAACACATTCGTCACACAAATTACAATCTTAAAATAATCAGAATAAGCCTCTTATTGTATTGTAGTCCTTATACTGTTTTTATCATTATCAAGTGGCATATATAATCGAAAATATGTTTTCTTTTAGCTGAGTGTTCTTCACTCATACATCCGCAAAATATCCAAATAAAAAATGGAATATAAACCTTATTTACTTAACCTAAAACTTTGAGAACATCAGGCTAAGTGGGAAGATGAGACGGCGCGAGGGTCCGCCCCCTTCTAATTACCATCCCCATAAGCACACATCACATGTTTTGTTAGACCTCTTCAATATTTATAAGACCGAGATGAAGATCTCAAATAATTGCCGAGGCCATGTTGTTTGAGATATCATTGAATTGTTTTAGTTGTAAGGGTGGGTAGAGGTGTTGCTTGACTTTAAGTTTTGTGAGTAACTAAAATGGGCAGAAATAACCAAGTTTTAGTTCAAAATGAAAAATGGCTAAAATAAAAATAAGAAAAATAATTTCAGACCTTCTATGTAATATTAGTACACAGAAATCATAACCCATATTACTAACAATACGTCCCACTGTTGGGCAAAGGCCTCTTCAAGTATGGGGTAAATTTGAGCATTGGTTGCCACGCTAGCGGGCGATTTCAGATTCCAATACTTGAAATCCAGGTTTCCTCACGATGTGTTCCTTCACCGTTCGTCAGCGGCGTTTTAGATCAATTAATAAAGTGTATTATATAACTGAATAGTCATATTGATGCCCATGTTAGTAATAAGTACAATAAAAAATGCATAATTCATATGATAACTTTAAATTCTAATTTTATTGTTGTTGGTTGACCGAAAACTATTACAAATCGCGATTCATTCAAATTTACATTTAACTCATTCATTTTTCCTTAAAAAATGACTGCTTCACTAAGAAATGTGATCCTTTTATCGCGAGCGTTTTAACAACATTCAAGTCACATAAACATTCACCCAGACTCAGTACCAACATTCGTGGACCACACAAATGCTTTTCTTGGATTCTACTTGCGACACTTCGAAATCAATGCCTTTTGGCGTGGTGACCACTCAATAATTTTCTGCATTCATAACAAGATGGTACAATACTAACAACCATATTTTATGAACCAAAACTCCTAGACATTCCATGACAAACCCTACCTGAATTTTGCAACAAAATTAATACAATCGAAAAATCCCCGGGCAGACAAAATACATACGAAATAACAGTGCTTTCAATGAACCAGCCGATCTACCCTTTTCATTTGCGCCCCACGCCTCCCAGCCCATTAATTACATCGGCCAATAGTTTTGCCAACTAATTCTTATGATTAATGGGAAATTTTGGAAAAATACTAGCCGTATTGTTAATTTATTTGTTTCGGGAAAGGCATTTGTGGCTGAACAGACGTTTCTTTGTTTGGTCTTGATGAAATACATAGATTTGCTTGATCTGTAATGTTAAATAAGAATTATTGTAATATGTTTTCGTATCGGCAAAAATATGCCATTATTTGAAGTTTAAGCTTTGTATATTACTTATAACTTACCTAAGTAGAGCCTCTACAAATACTTTTACTTTTTTGGCAAGTCTTAAATCGACGTTTACAAGGAAAAATGTTCTATATTTTTGTAATGTTATATTATTATGTGTCCTCATTATTTTTTTGTCTTTTCCGATCCGTAAAGAAATTCTTTTGTTTTATCATATTTTAAACATAGCTTTGTTGCCGTTACTGAATGTTAATATAATTAATAAGTATCGTATAAGTAACTTGCCAGACAAGCGAAATGTCAGCGTGAACCAAAAATAAAAATTGTTTTCTCACGATTTTTTTTATAAAGTAACAATACTCCTCTTTTACAAATATAACAGATAAAAGATAAATCGAAAGAAAACCTGTTTTACCTTATTTTACGTTCATATATCTTTTGTAAAGGAATCTTGTTTTCATGGAATGGGAATTTCAACCCTTTTCGTTTGATATAAAATTGTATTTGTTCTCTGACCGGCAGGTCGTGGGTACGATGTCCGAGTATTAAAATTGTGATGAGACTCAAAACTTGTTATTTTTGTCAATTTTGGTTATGGTTTTTTTTTTATGTAGGGTAGTAAATAATCTTGCCAAGCAAGTCGATTCAGGCCTTTCATTATCATAAGTAGGTATGTGATATTTTTGATGATTATCAAATATTTATATCTGTTTCTTACCCCTTTTTCTTTTGAGGAATCTTTAGCGGCATTTTTGGTTTGCGGGAGTCGTGTTACTAAAGTAGTTGATATTATCAGTGATATGTAAATACAGTATACTCCCAAACAAGATGAGAATTATTATTTAGAACATATCATTACTTTAAAAAATATATAATTCTTATCACTAAATCAGTATTTAAAATTCCGCATCGGTCTCTTAGAACATAATGTATAGAATCTATTCACCCCTTAGTTGTGCTGTATACCTCCACATATACCAACTTCACAATACCTACCTAAATTATTTACCGAACATCAAACTACCGCTCTATACAGAAAGGCCCGCATCACTTCAAAACGTAGGAAATTATCCAAGACAGATAAGAAATGCGGAGACGTCTGAGAGAGTAATGTTTCCGCTTTTCCCTTTCCTCCCCTCCCCTTTACTTGAAGGGGAGAAAGGGCTTATCGCACAAAAGGTATCGAGTCCAAACTCCCCTCTTTATAGAATTTTCGGGCTTTCCACTTCTGCGGGGCGTTGGGAGGCGTCCCCCCTTTTTGCGACGTACATTTTCATTTCCTTCATCTTTCTCCGCTTTCGAGGTGTACAGAGACGGATTTGCGGTTTTTTTATTGTTGTGTTTAATACATAAACCGGCTCTTGTTTTTGAAAAAAAACAATGAAGTATCAAAGACTTTACACAAAACGGTTATTCTTTTAATAGCTAAAAGCATATTTATTTAATGGTAGTTACATACCGCTGCTATCACGATACCTGGGTTATTACCTTGCTAGTCCTCTTTATCCTCTAGAGGCCTTGCCTAGAATCTCTTTAGAGGATTAGATACATACTGAAAAAACAATTTTATGATACTCATCATGTCTTAAAAACACCTCAAATATATAGACTTAAAGCAGTTAATAATACGAATAATATATAACAAAGCAATTACAAGCACTATTATGTACAAGTATAAAAACATTTCTACCAAAAAACCTTCCATTGAAACCCCAAGTACCTCCCTGCACTCATTTCCCCGTCTTACACCAGCAACCTTAGACCCCCCCTCCCCCAACCGCACTCCACCCCCGCCACCCTCCCGCGTAGTTCGTTAGCGAACTTCCATACTTTGTAATATGCAAATGTAGCGTCTAAGGGATCCCAACGTCGTCGTCTTAAAATGAATTAATCACGCAGGTGACTTGGGTGGCGTTAGGTATTGATTTTAATAGTAGGTAATTAGTTAGAGTATGTGCTTAGAGGGTGATACGTACATAATGTAGAGAATTGTTTTTATTTTAGAATGTAGAGCGAAATGTAGAGTCTCTTGTTTTTTGTGTTATTGAAGGAGAGAAGGCATTTTTTTTGTAGGTGATAGGGGAATATTGATTGATTGATAATGAAACTGGTAGATTAATAATGATATGGGTTTGAATAAGAACGAAGCTTTTTTTCTCTTTTGGTAATATGCTTCCTTTTGGCTGCGACTTTATCCAAAATATATGATCTTCCAAGAATATAGTAATCTTCTAATATATAAAATTCCCGTGTCACGATGTTAGTTACCGTACTCCTCCGAAACGGTTCGACCGATTTTTATGAAATTTTGTATACATATTAGGTAGGTCTGAGAATAGAACAACATCTATTTTTCATACCCCTAAGTGTTAAGGGTTGCCCACACTAAAAAAATATATTTTATTTCTTGGCCTAAATTGTTTTTTTTTATTTTTTTTTATAATTCGGCATTAAAAATACATACAACTAGAAAAAAAAAATCGGCAAAACAACGTTTGCTGGGTCAGCTAGTATTATATATTAGTTTGATTTTATTTTGGGTTATTTATTTGTTTCTTTTTGTGCCGTCTTAAGCCTGGCAAAAACCTTTATTCATTCATAATTAAAATCAAGCGATTACAATAAAATTAAGAATTCTGTAGAGTTTAATAAATTCCCTTTATTTATAATTTAACAAGCATAAACATCTATATGTCATTTCAATTTTATACTGTCGTTGAAATATTTTTGTTAAAGCCTCCCAAATTTTCTCCCGTCTCATTCAATTTAACTAACTTGTGAGT